>NW_003298897.1:929630-970829 GCF_000151645.1 Tuber melanosporum
CGCCACTGTAGTGCTAACATTCCGGAAGGTATGCAGTTGAGAAAGTGTAACACCGAGGTCTTGTTGTTGCAAGTAACAAAACAGCCAGCCCCCATGACTATTAACCTTCGGGTCGCCGGCAGCATGCCAGTATCTGTGACATGCATTAAAGTCACCCAGCCAAACATCACACCCTACCATTTCCTCACTAGTTTTCACAAATTTGTCCTTAGCCATCCCCGGCCTTAAGTAGCCCCCCTACATGACAAGCCATACTCTCATATACATTGTCCACCATTGCGCATGTCACATCCAGTCTACCAACTTCAAACAACCCACACAACATTGAATGAACATAAACCTCCTCCCCACATCCCAAAACAAATTAAAGCAAATCAAAGTCCTCCAGCTCATGGGCAACATGACAACCACCATTCCCAACTAGGAGATCAATAACAAAAAACATATCACTATAGGCAAACCAATCCAGTCCCAGTGACTAATTCCCAATAGTTGCCCCTACATTCATCGCTAAATCCGTAATCCACATTAAAACAAGGCCTCCACTGATGCCGAGCTACCTGAAACAGGCTTCTTCAAAATGCTCACCAGAACGGTGGCTTTTTTAGTAGACAGGCCAGAGCTCACAGAGGAGGAAAAGGGAACCATTTTACGCTTGGTGGCGGTGGTGGCAGCCTCCTTGTTACGGATGATTGGGTCAGACTGAGGCATTGTGGATTTAGCACACCAGCGGTACATTATTCTGTTGACTGACTTATTTGCAACTCCAAATCTCTTTGACGTATCGTCTGCAACTAGAGGGGTTGCAGAACCCGAACCACGGGAGGAAGGAACAGAAGAGGCATCATGGATGGCGGGGCACTGGTTGTAGCCAGTGAAGTGGTCAGACCGCTTGCACAGTAACCAAAATTGACACGTATACATACATGCCTCACCTACACTACCCAAACAATTAAGTTGCCTAAGGTTGTAGGACTTGGAAATATACCTGTGATGCCAAAAACGACAGCGCTCTGGGGAACCACAAGTGATTTGGTTGTGACCAAATTGTAGACACCTACTACAGACAGTAGTGGGTCGATGTTCGGTTCAAATGTAAATAGGTCGTCGACCGCCCCTTAAACAATGTTTACACTTCTGAAGTACCTCTTCCAAAGCTTCATTACAGTCCGCAACAAACTAAACACCACATGAGACAGCCTTGGCCACCTTCATCGCATGGATGGACCCAAGAAGATTTGGCCTGCTGGAGACACAAATACCAGGTTTGATTAACCAGCTCGAGACCATTGGAGAGGCCATCAGAGGCCTTATCCCCAGTGCACCCATCGACAAACCAGATGGAACCACGCCCAGTATCAGCAAGTAGGACCCAGGCAACGAGGACCTTAACTATGGCGACATCACGGGCAAAAGAGATGTTTGCCAGGTTGGGATCCCAGATAACAACAGCGTGGTACCTATCCAGCAAATGCCTGACTTGGTCTGCAGTGTGCGCGGATAATGTCATGAAAATGCAGCCGATCTCGTTCCGGCATTGAGCCTCTCTGAAGTATGTGGTCTTCCCTGTAATCTTGTATTGTTGGGACAAAGACTGGTTGGAACGAGCGCGTATTGACTCGGTGGAGATACCATCCGGAAGCGTGACATGTTTGCGGGTTGCAAACCGGAGAGTAATGTGCCTAGCATGGGAATCCTGGGTCGGAGAGGACGATGGAACCATATTTTCAGCAGTCTGAGGAGTGGGGGCATGGCGCTTAGGTGACTTCTGGGTTGTGAAGAACTTCTATGGGCTGGGGGCATAGGCCGCAGGGCCAGAAACAGAGGCAGCAGGGGCAGTGGGCGGAAGCACGGGAGCCGAACCGTCGGCCTTTTTAGCGGTGCGGTGTTTTTCTGCCGCGCCAGTGGTTTCCGGGCATTTGCCGAGGGCTTTCTCAAGGGGACCCTTCTGCTTTCCCGGGCCCCGTTTCCTTTTGGGTTTGGCAGCTGGGGCGGAGGGGGTATCGTCAGTTTCAATGAACGACACTTTTGTTCAGTAGGAGCTGGAGGATGACACAGCTGGGGTTGCACTCGCAGCAGGTGTGGCACTCTTCGCAGACTTGGTGGCATGGGAAGGGGCGGGGCTAGACTTAGCGACTTCACTATACATCTGGACATACCGGGTGTCAGTATTCCCTCCCAGAGCCTGCATCCTACTCAAACAGCTCAATTCCTTTTCCAACTCATCAATCTTCATGCCTTGGGTGGCAATCATCCTGAGAGCTTGTTTCAAGCCGTCTGACATGAGGTTCATTGGGTCAGCCATCACCACGAACCCTTCCGAGACCTGATCGATGTCATCAAATGAGTCACCCCGCTCGCCGAAGACGATCAGGATTGGTCCTCTATCCGTGCTTTCTGCCAGCATCCTGCCTAGCTTGGCGTAATGCCGTTTATCATCCTCAGAGGAAAACACGGATGTCTCAGATGTCGACAAGGAGGAGTCGGACAACTGCATTGCGCTGCCTACGACGATATTGTCGAGGGCTTCGCTCATCTCCCTACTAACACCTGTTAGCCTAGGCATGGGGGAGGGGGTCTTACGGTGAGGTATTATCGCCTGTTCTTGGTTGGCCTGTTCTAAAGCCTCCCAGGCACTATAAGGAGTATGTTCCGCAGCCGGTAGAGGAACGAGCGACAACGACGGAGAGTGGGTGGGGGAGGTAGAAGCATGCTTGCTATCACCTAGGCCAGTGGTTTCGGTGTTCTTCCCATCCTCAAGCACCATGGCCATATCATTGATAGAGGGAGCGAGTGGCGAAGGCTTGCGTACTGGTCACTGCCGCGCAGGACTCGGCGTTGGAGCCACAGGGGATTGACTATCCCTCTTGTGATAGCAGGCAGGGCTGGCATGTCTACTGTCACCTAATCCATCCACCTCAGAGGTCTTACCATCTCCAGGGGCCATGCGGGTGTCCTGGATGGGAGAGGCTGGGGCAGGGGGGGCGATGCATCATCGGTGAACATTCAGCGGGAGGGCCGGGACAACACCGCAATTGGGTTGATTCAGAAGCCATGGTGGCCTCTGAGAAATGTGGTCCGAATCCGAACAGCGGTCGGATTGGAAACGGAACTGACCAGGACGGTGGTATAGGGTGTGGCGCTCATTGGACGAGATGTCGCCGAATCGTGGGGGTGCAGGAGACGTCAATACGCTGTCCTGCGGAGAGTGGAGAATCTGGGTCGTAGACGGCACAGACTCAGGAGCCGATGGAACGGAAGGACCCGCGAGAGTGAGCTCGGCTGAGGTCGCAAAATCTCTACACCATATCGCAGGGGCGGGGGAGGACGCAAAGTGCTGGGACGCATCAACCATCAATGGAGCGTCGACCGAAGGCAATGATGACCCCAGGATACCAGGCAAGGAGGAATCACCGGAGAACAGTATGTCGGATTCCCACGTAGAGGGGGCAAAGGAGGAGTCGCCAACCGAATGGAAGCGAACGTAGAGGCCCATTGCAGAGCCACCGTCAAGACCAGACCCGGAAGCGCAGCCAATTTCTCTGAGATTGCTCTCGACGAGCATCTCTACTTCCTTCATCGTTTGTGGGCCTCTTAGGGAGACCACCCATCTCACGACATCGTCAATTGCCGCAGCAATATTGCAACAGCCGTGGGTGTGGTAAAATTGGAGGAACTTGTTGTCACCTGCGGGGGCAATGTAGGATCGGGTCTCAATCGGGACGAGCCCACGGTCAATAGAGGATACAGGGAGTGCGAGTCGAGAGCACTCCATAACAGAGGAATCGGAGGAGGGAGAGGGGGAACTTGGGCCCATAGAGGGCAAAGGTTCAGGCGAAGGAGACGCCATGCTCCCTCACTCAAACGGTATCGAAAGACTACCAGGCTAAACCTTGGATATCTCCCTTTCGAATACCCTTCAAGGTGAGAGGAAAACACCGTCAACGACCCCAGTGAATGGAAAAACGTAAAGTAAAGTTCGTCAGGGAAACAAAAAATGTTTGATGAAGCCGCGAGAATATAAAAGTATCCAATCACAACAGAGGAAAATTCCACAAATGTGGCGCAATTCTGGCTCTTTTTCGCTTTATCTGCTGTCGCAGTAGACAGTGCGGTAATGATATAACTTCTGTGTCATTATAAGTACCCGTTGTCCGCCGAATATAAAAGCCGATCAGTAACGAAGGTCTAAAGATCATGTGTTCAGATCATAATTTTCTCACTAACACTTAATCCTTCCACATACATGGTTGTGGATAAGAGATAGGATAACAATACTATTACTAACTCCGGGGTTATCAAGGCGCCTCCGGTAAGATTGCTACAGGAGCAGAGAAGGGTTTGTCATTTGCGAAAATTTATGTGGTGGGAAAAGGAATCTGTGGAGTTACTTTGGGTTTTTGGCGGGTAACCGGGGGTGTCCCTTGGGGATGAAAAATTGTAGTATCGCATCTATTACAAAATCATGTTTAACTCATCCGCGCCCAACCTTCCATTTCTCGACTACGTCATATAACACGAATCAAGGCTTTGGTGAATCTTCTCCAAAGGTCGCAAGTGTTGATAGTGAATTTAGTAATTGTGTGGTAACCCATGTATTGATTGCTAGGTTTCTGATGTTTTCAAGCATTTTGGGATTTCTATATAAGGTGGTATACTATAGCTAGTTGTTGTCTCGCGTAGCGAAACCTTGCAATTCGAGTAATGCAACTCTCTATAATACTTGTTAATACCAAAATGAAGGGGAAGCGGAAGAGTGAGAGTCCTTCTTACGACGCGGATTACGATATACCCTTCTATTGGCAAGGAAAAAAAAAAAAGAAAAACATTGCGCTGATGTCCAGAACCTGCTGAATCAGACAAGGGAGTTTGTCGTCAAGTTTCAAGCGAATTGATATCCACCCTCTGTTTATCAATAAAAACGCGCACAACTCAAGTATGTCAACAGCATGCGGCCTGGGACAATGGAGTTGTCGACCATGTGTTAAGGGAGTTGACATCCACCCTCTGATCCGCCAACAACATACGCACAACCAGCTCAGATCCCCACCTTGCCGTATGGGACACGGGAGATCGCAGTACATTGTCAAAGGGGTTGACATCCACCAAGGCAGGAGCCAACAAAACACAGAGAACTCTTGCACGTGTAAAGCCTGCAGCATGGGACAAGGTAGTTGGCCTAAAACCTTCCAGGGAGTTGACATCCACTCTTACATCCGTGATCAAAACACTCATAGCTCCCACGTAACCCAGTCGTAAGACCTGGGAGAGTAGTGTTGGCCCACCCGCATCCGGTCTGTTATTTCCCACCCTACCATTTTCACCCAGCCTCCGGATAGCATCGATGCGATTATGACACCAGGCGACAGAAATGGCCTTCCACTTAAAATCGTCTTGCCCCTCCGAATCGATGCCACATTCGAGCAGCACAGCCAGACACGAAGATAGTGTTGTGAACGAGCCGGCTCGAGCCGTCAACAGGCTCGAGTGTACTAGTAGAGTCGCCTCAATACCTCTACTCGAGTACACTCTAGGGAGGTTCGAAGTTCTCGGTACACTGAAGGTACAGGTGCTTCGGTACTGGGGTTTTCTTGGAAATACTGTGGACTGTGAACACTTTTGCAAGAAGGTATGCAGTATACCATGTTTAAAGGTACAGTCACTTTACCTCTTAGCATCGGTTCAAACTAACCTGTACGTTTTTTGGTCTGTAACACTACCGGTAGGCCGAAAAATAATAAACACGGTCTCAGGGAGCCACTCGAAATATTGCTTTAATTCAGAACAAAGGTGAGATTATTCGGAGGGAAGGAGAATTGGTGGAAGTGAGAGCACTAAAACGGTAGCTGGGTGTGAAAAAGAGGTCAGAATATAAATTAGAAGTAGGAAAAATGGTGGAGGTTTTTCGATCGTGGAAGTTATTAAATCTTTGTGAAAGTCTTTTTCATACTAGTTTTAGTGGTGTCTCCTACATTATTTTTAGTTATTATGATATCATGATAGCACTTACAAGTCATGAAAAGGCATGTCAATACACCTGTCATGATTGCAGTGTATACAGGTGACATTCAAAGCGGTATACCTGTATTTGGGATTTGGGTGGTACATTGCATACTCAGCTTGTGGCATACCAAGAACTTCGAACCTCCCTACTGCCCTTATAGTTCAGAACAACCATCTTCACCACGGGTTTCCTCTACCTCTTCCCACATTTCCACCTCCGCCAAGAGAGTCGAGCCCGTTCGGCTCGTCCACAACACTACACGAAGACTCTAATTCCTTGACTTCGTGGATCAATATAACACTGCAGCTAATCAACAAGTTCATACGTCGATCGATAAACAACTTGCTGGGTAATTCTCTCACCCCAAGTGGGGGCCGAGTACAGCCCACACTCGTCTTTGTGCTCATCACTGAGATCGCACATGCAGTAGATAAGCGCTACTGTTGTGAGGCTTGCCGGTTGTTGTTTCGTATAAAAGTCGGTATTCAGGTTGTGTGTTTTTACCGGCCGGGAATTTAGGAGAATTATCTCCGCAAGATTCAAGAAGCATATGCCTGTTTAATTGAGTGATATACTTCTGCGACCCAAGAATTGCGTCGGAATGTCAGAGGCCACGAATGAATAGGTTGGTTGCATGGAATCTGGGATGCAGGTCCCGTATATCTAAGGATGAAGTGCGTTAACGGATATCTCGCTGTCTTTGGCACTCGGGTTCTGCGAGCGGTGCAGGAGACCGATTCAGCATGTTTCATGGAAACTTTATGACAATTCGGAATCCCGTCAATTATCAGTATAAACAATCAGAAACAACTGTAGGTAAAGGGTAACAGATGTTTCAGGCATAGGCCGTTGTGGAGTAAGGATAAAAGGGACATATAGCTAAGAACCTACGATGGAATATGTTAGCATCGTCGCTTAACCTCCCCTGAATGATTCCTTGAATCATATTGTTGCCCAACCACATATACAAAACTGAGGGTAAACGGAGTACGGGTGGAGCTGGTGAAACCCTTTGATTGATAACGTATGGATAACAATTGATAGGGGGATAGCTAGATTGAGCTAAAGAGTATTCAATAGTCTTGGTTAGTTGCGAGCAATGGTAAAGAATTTTGGGTACCGAGAGAACACAGTGCCGAGGACGGTCTACCAATTAAAACTGCACATAGACTCCAAATGATCCCGACAATAAATTTCCCCGCGGTGCTGTTCCCAGTATATCAGGCCCAATATCAGCTCGCTGTGTTCTTTCTGTGGAAGTCGGCAAGTCTGTTCGCGGTATGAAAGGAAAGTAGTCAAGGCAGTAGTTGAGATCTTCACCAGTTGAGGGAACGAACAATTTTCTAAGTGTGTCCAGACTTGGCGAAAATTGGTTACCGTAATTCCCCTTAAGCCGAGTAAGAGCAGAAAGCGTGAATGGGAAATTAGTTCCAGGGGAACAACTATTGCCAGTGTCGCTGTTGCTTCGATGGGAGGGCCCGTGCATATGATCCGGTTATAACGTGACCGGGATAGCTGTGGGAATATTTTGCTGCGAAAGAGCCCGTCTTCTTATCATACAATGGTTCTCTACTGTAAGGCAATTGTT
Source organism: Tuber melanosporum (assembly GCF_000151645.1). Lineage (NCBI taxonomy): Eukaryota > Fungi > Ascomycota > Pezizomycetes > Pezizales > Tuberaceae > Tuber > Tuber melanosporum. The sequence goes on from NW_003298897.1 coordinate 937,223, forward strand.
CAGCCGGGTAACGCATAACACGGCAGCTGCGTGACAAAAACTCCAGTCACATCCACCACAACTGCCGACTACCCATACCACCAACCTGATCTTGGTAACAAGCACAAAATTATCCACCCAGCTGACACATCGATACCTGTGTATGATAGCAAATAATATATCCAAAGCTGTTGGCATCTATGATATCAAGTCAGCAGTCAGGTCGTACTTGTCACAAGTGTTACGCGAATTCGGACTGGTTCTCCAATTTCAGAATAAATTCTCGACTTGATATATAACCAACTTATAGGAAGACTGAAGGTAGGTTTTTCATCCTTTCGGCACACTCTAGAATTTATAACAACAGTTTTCCATATTTCTATTTTCTGTCGGGCTTTCCGTGTTCCATCTTGTTGCAACTCCAGTTGACAAACATCAAGTTCACAGAGAGTCCATAGTTGAGGATGCTAACATGGCCACAATGGCTAGAAAGTAAGGGTTCTTCATTGACAGATCTTCATCCAAATATCGGGAGCCAGGTCGCACAATATTCATCGCAAGTTGCCTCCGACATTTTCTGACTTATGTTCAATCTTTATACGCCACTTCCTAGCACCTACCATGTCCTAGAAATTGCTATCCACCAGCTCAGGAATTCGGGAAAACAGCTTCGAGAAATTACCATTGCCACAGCACTCCCGTTCCTTTTACAAAACAAATGAAATTCTCCCGACACACCCAGATCTTGTTCAAAGACGGACCACATATTGGAACCGAATCTCTTTAAAGATTCTTGTGCAGAAATCTTGGCATAACTCATTACTTCAACACGATTGTATCATTGTGTAGTATGAGATCACCTCGTGCCTCAAGGTCGACTGCTAGTAGGGCGAGATCTTTATTCAATGGGTGTTTTAAGATATCTCAATCAGGCAACCTCAACCCCCTATCGTACAGCGCCCGATTTCTAGCTCCGAATTGGGGTTTAGTAATTTTATTGAACGGGATATCAACCCTTGAATACTGTTGAATAATGTCTGGTATAACACTGACGGGGACAGAACTGCTTCGTTATCGTGATTCCTACCAACTGATTCACCAACACCTATTAGACCATGCCGAAACTATTTAGGAGCGGCAACAACTACAAGCAAGAACTGCGCAATCATGCCCGGTAGCCAATTATTTACAACCAGCAATCACGCATACCTTGGAAACATCCGGATACGAGGTACTCAGATCATCCCTCAAGCCTCGATCTACCCCGCGGCAATATTTTCGACATCGTCAATGGGGTAGATCCACAATAAAAACCGGCGAGAAACTTGTCGTTTTGGAAATTGCGCATGTTCACAATCGGGAGCCGTTATATTCCTACTTCACTTGCCTGAATACCAAATTGCCGCCTTTTTGCTCCGCGGGCAGAGGATCACCAAGGACCACCAGGATCAATAGTATGAGACGTGAGATGGAGCATCGAGAATTGGTTAATACAACATTGGAGGTCGCGATTGGTGATCGCGCTACGATCAAGGCTTCTCGAGTCCTAATTCACAACAGCGTTCCAGGATTTGACGACATTAGTTATACCTCAGGCGCACCATGTTATGAACAGAAAATAAGGGAGATGTTGAGCAATCAGGGCCGGCCGGCCCTCTCCCTTTTTGAACCATTCGCTTCTAGGTTCTTTTTCGCCGAACTGCGGAATGTGGGGATGAATCAACGGGGCGGCAGCAGACAAGCAACGGAGAAAGGTAAATCGGTCTACATATATCTGGCAATGTGTCGACACGGGACGCGGTGGCTGAAATAATAATCGCAACGCCATCAGAAAGAACACTGGAGAAAAGAAATTAAAGAATTTCTGGGAGGGAAGTAGGTGCGTGTTTCACTTGCAACTTGACTTTCTCTATATATTCACCAGCAGCCGTCTCTACTAAACTATTGCATCATTGTAGCCCCTCCCGGTCAAAGGTTCTCTTCAACAAGGAAATGATTGCGTGCTTGTTGGCAACGATTGCGTCCTTTACACGCGCAACGGCGACATTGACTGCGCAAGTTGCCTTATTTGGAGAAATGGTTACTAACGTACAGACACAGCTACACGCATACATTGAGACTCCAGTCGCCTGATCCGGCGTGGGAAATATCGCTTGAATGGACATCAATCCAAGAATTTTAAATGTTATAGGGTAAGAATCTCAGGGTGTTTTAGTTTCGAACAGGATTTGATATACAATTGTGATTTGTAAATCATGGATTGGGACCGATCAATTTCAGAACATACAATATTATATAAGGCTGTTCGATACAGCTGATCGCTGTTTTCCAACTAATGTTTTCTTATGACCGATTTTCGCCAAATTATCGGCCTGATAGTCAACATGTGATCCTTTTGGTTTCGGCAGACTCTTCACATTTGACAAGTGCAATGGACAGCATTTGTAGTATTCCTCTTGGGTGCTGTAGTTACTTGTGTCTTTCACACTTTTCTTTCACCTCTCTTTTCGCATGCCGGGCCAACCTTCCATCGTTTCACATTCGGCCATCCCTGCCTGGAGTCATTATTACGTTACGCTCATCTTACCTGAAGCATCTGGTTATGTGCGTGTGCACCGACCCGGACCACGCGGCAAGTAGGTTTACGAGAATGTGGAATCCCGGCGGAACAAGGAATAGTACATTTCCTTGATTCATGTGCGAGCCTTGAGGGAACAGCTAGGAATTAGGAGATATCTTGGTCTTGCATAATGTGCGGATGCCCGACATTTTGGTAATCGCCAACTTGTATTGGACAACAATAATAAAAATAAACAATCTTGCACGTTGCTATCCCGTAGGGGGTGCCGCTTCAACCTCCGACCCCACGTGATTTAGAGTCTTATATGAGAATCTTAATAAGTTTTCAAAAACCTAGTGCTGGTTGGTACAGAGGCAGACAAACCAATCTATTAGTTAATGGAGCAAGGCTTTAGAGGATAGCACCCTTTTCCAGCGCAATAAATGCTCGACGCCTCTTTTTCGGACACTACGTCCATATTATATACAATCTTGATCAATAGACGCCCCGACACCCATATAACCAACCGACACGGACGTGAATGGAGGATTACGCAATTGTGAGGAAATTGAGATTTCGGTAATGAAAAAGTTTAGCAATGGCCCGTTGTAGACAAATTTAGATGCATTGTATAAAACAATAGAGATATTGTTAGAGAGTAAGAAATCTTTCGAGAAAGTATTGATATCAGGTATTTTGATTGTCCGATCAGGGAACGATACAACTATCATAGTAAACGAAAGATGTTGTCAAATTTGCAGGGTCGGTTACTACAAGAATCATTGCTGCATTTAGTTGGAGTAATTGGCCCGAAATATTCCCGTATTATGATCCGTGGAGGTTAGATACTAGGCGAAGAACGTGCCGCCGTGACCCCACAGGGCCAGTGGATATAATCTTTCAAAAAGCTAATTCGCAACTCATTCCCTGCTTGCCGGGTCGATATAAAGAAGAGAATTGGTTGTGTAGTAAACGTTGAGTAAATTGGTAATACGTGATCTGTTGAGAGTGGCACTAATGAATAAACAACAATGGAAAAACGAGTGCTGTGTTAAATTACTGTCATGTGTAGTGAGAAGGCCGCATTCCCTTCATGATCGCAAATATTTGAGAGTTGTAGAGCAGTGATTATTCAGGAGATCTAGCGACAGTCTGCTTGAGAAAGCACTTTTGCGTTATGGAATTGCAGGGTAGTGCGCTCTCAGTCGTAAAGCCTTTTTGCTCCGAACAGTTTTATATAAGCAAGTATAATCGCAGGAACTAAGCGGATGTTCCTTAAAATAATGCGACCCTATTCGGCAATATAATGCCACTTTATTCTATACCGGTAATCAGAGTTTTCCTATCGGGCGCGGGCAATTCATATACCACAGTGAATGGCAACATACGATTATCTCGCTGCATGGCCGTAAATTCTCCGCGGCTGGAGTCTGACATTTCGAGATCTGTGGTCGGTAAAGGAACCAGAACTGCGGATTTACCAGGTTGTTTACACTCCGATAACAAGCCAAAGGGGAGGTTTTATGTAGTTCTGTAGCTTACAATGTCAGGACCGCTAATCTCGGATAATTACATGTTTCCACTCTAAAAGTTCTTTTGGGTTTCTGTGGATCACAAAGGATCTGAATTGAAAAGGTCAAATTTTCTTTATCAAAACTATTACCTCCTCCGCCGTTTTTCCATCTCGGCGCGAAACTATTTTTAATGTATGGCAACCAAAGACAAGAATCAAAAAGACAAAGAACTGACTAGAATAAAGCAAAGTGTTACCGATGAGAATCCAACATCCCTGGATACCCTGTTCAATTGTCGAACTCTTTGTGACCGTTTTAATGGAATTCTGCTGTTCTCGCCGTCTTGGTCTATCGCAAGTAGATGTCAATCTTGTTGAATCCATTCTTATTCCCAAGTAGGACCCCATATATGATGAATTGGAATCTGCAGCAGGTGAGGCAGGAATACTACGTGTTTTTCGTACCTTGAAGGCTAGAATTCAACCTCACATCAGCCGTGAAATAACGTATAACTTCCACCTGTCCACACCCTGCGATATGGGGACAATTTCGTTTCTGACACGTGGTCAGTGAACTCAATATGCACCTGATAATCATCAATCAACAACCAAACCTCGTGAATGGAATTATGCTTTAACGCCACAAAGGTAATACATGCCCTGTCACGTCGGGCTTCCCTGAATCATAGCACATTTGAGCTGTACACACAGACATTTACTATGACAAAACCTCAAGACGACATGCGATAGTCTGCGGTACGCAAGAAACGCGACAGTACTACGAACAACGGCGAGCCATGACATAACTTAGTCCTTCAGAGTCGGATACCTGTTGAGAAGGTTGTTTCCCTTCTCCTCGTAACTGTCTTTCGTTAGGTATGTTTTGCTAGAACGCTTATTTGTACTGAATCAGGGTGATAAATTCTGGTATAGCTCTGACAGGTATTAGGGTAAAGAAAAGAGAAAACATCACAAACAAGAAGCTTCCATCAAATTACCATCAATCAAGCCCAATTAGAAGCTGCAGTACCAGCCTTCGCAGTAGTAAACCGCTTCCACCCCTTCTCTCTCGCCCAAAGGTCGACTTGACAACAACACAGTATTAACGACCATTTCGACAACAATAAGCGGATACCCCGGACGAGTAAGTGTGCCAAAGTATATGAGCACTTGTATGTGCGGGTTCCGATTGCACCGACGTGAGATTCAGCATAGCCTTCAAAATGGTTCCGGGGATTGTATGAGGAATATTGAGCAAGCACTGGCCTTGAATTTGTTGTCAACGTGGTCTTGCTCCGTAACAAGAGTTCGTTGATCCGGGATTAATCAGGTGGATTTGTCGCCATCCGTCCAGAATGCGTATAGGCAGGTACCTTACTTGTGCTGGTATTTGTCGAACGTCTTGAGGATCCTATATTGGACGGACAAGAGTCTGGAGAGGCTGTTGAGGTTCCTAGCAATCAAAACTGGCTTGGTGCAGAAATGCGGTAGTAGAATTAGCGGTACTCAAAAAAGCCCTACATGTGGTGAAGAAGCCTGGCCGGCAGGGAAGGCTTACTGGCAAGCCATGCTATCGTTATTGGCACTCCTAAAGATAGTACTCGGATGTCGGTAGGTTACGCGCTGAACTGTAGTCTCAATAGTACGAGGGTAAGTGGGAGTAGTATGTAGTCGTAACCGAGCAGTTGTGCAGTGGCCAAGGACATGAGCCTTTTCCGCCAATAGCTCTGTCAGGAATAATTGGACTTGTTACCTGTGCATCGCCATAAGTGGATCGGCAGTCGGCTGGAAATTGGGAGATATCGCGTGTGGGGAACCAAGGCTAATTCGGTATTTGGAGGTGTTCCCTTATGCCCCCACAGATATTTAATCCAATCTGGCTAGTCTTTCAGTGCTTGTATTTCGTATGTTGTTGTTTCCCCTTGTCCGCGTTTCTTATTCTATCTTCCGAACACCTCCCAAAATGGCCAAGTGTATTGACCGCTAGCCTAGAAGATGCTGTTACATTATGCATATGCTTTCGTTGACCTTCCAGTAATTGTCCGATTTTTGGAGGTCCATTAAAGGTGTAAGGTATGTATTGGGATGGATGGACAGTAATGGAGGAAAAAGCGGCCATCGTAGTGCGAGATTGTTGACCCCTCCAGGAAGCTAACAATCCGAAGGACGCTTAGGGACAAAACGATGCTGCTTTTGCCCATTATTCAACACTGGCGAATTACCAGTAGCTAGAAGGGTTTGATCGTTATCCTATAAGTACAGAGCGTTTCCAGCTCCTGCAGCATGAGTAGTGCCAATCTCGGGAGACCCGTGGGAAACACTCGCCCTATGTTGTCTTTGAGAGCTTCTATGCAAGGCCCCCGCAGCCAATTCCTCATTTGAACAACAATAGCCGGAACTGATAATATTTCAAGGTTTATACTTAGTAGCTTTCAGAGTAACGATGAGCAAAGTAGCTGGTTGAGTGAATGCGATACACAAACCGCTTGACCCTACGTACCTGGAATCGATTTGACACTGCGAGGTGCTCATCCCGGCTCTAGGAGCCTTTGGCGACAGAAACGGATATTGATTGTCAGGTATGACATGTGAGTGTACTCCTAGGAATACATTCATAGCAGTATTTGCATTAGCTCTACCACAATCCATGGAAGCACGCGGATCAGGTGCATGAGATGCTGCTGGCAAAAAAATGATCTGAGTTCAGAAATAGTATTTGAGTGATATTTACTTGGAGAAATGCAAAGTGTTACTCTTTTTCTCACCTAGTTTCGGAAGAGTACAGATATGTGAATATCCACAACTGGTTCATGATTGTCGTGGGTAACTCTGTTACCCCTATTTGTACACATAGCGCTGTGGTTCAGGGACCTGTTCCAAACATCTCCCAAATCGAGATACGTGTGATGGTCGTCTATCGTATTTTTTTTATTCCCCAGTGGCTGCGACCTATGGGCTTTAAAGGTAAGAATAAGATTCCTGAATTGATACCGTTGAACTGCATGTTAGACGCTCGGTCACCCAAGTAGTAGGGGGGGGGATAAAGGAATGTAGAGTGGAAAATGATTGGATACAGTAGATGAAGAATTGGGGAGAGTAAATAAAGAATTAGAAGGAGGGAATGAGGAGCGGGTATGTGGATGGGAGCTGCAATGCCCCCAGATACATCCTTGCCACATGGGGCCCGGCGTTTCGAGGATTAATGTGTAAAGATTAACTCCAAGCTTTCTTGAAGGCACAACAATAATGGTGGTTGCCAACAGGACAAACAGTTTGCAATAATGCCAAGTATGGCAGAAAGCGCACCAAGGCTATCCGCCAACGCATGGGAATACGGAGATTGCATCACGTTATGATTACCAGAACCGATACAGATGTAGGTACATGGTGTATTTCAATACTACATAAATGAAAATAGAATTTCTGAAGTGCTCCGGTACTCTATATTAACACCTACCAGTAATTATGCCTCATTCGTATAGTTCCTTCTGATACCCAATGTCCTTTATTACTATAGTCTCTAGAGTTCCGAGTGGTCGGCGGAAGACTCGACTGGACCAGCTAGTCCGGTCGGAAGTCAATTCTAGTCTAATGGTGGAAATTAGACCGACTGTACCGTCAGGATTATTGGACCTGACTAGGCTAGGACTGGTCTGACGAGGGCTGCAAGCAATGGGATACGCACGGACCATTGACCGAATTAGCATCCTATTTTTCTTTTTACTATTTTTATCACTGTTCCCTACGTTCAGATAAATATTTTCTTGATTAAATAACTCATTGTTTCTGTGGGTTATACAGTGGAGTCTTAGGAGAGTCGGAATGGAAATAGTTCCTAACTTAAATTCGGGGCAGCTAAAATAGATTCACGAGTATCAAAAAAAGGTTTTCGGAGCACTAAGTGAGCGGTACTACACGACCGCGCAATATTTCATAAAGACCGGTCTGGGGCCAGTCCAGATTGGACTGGAACACCCGAGTTATTCAGGTCCAGTCACGGCATCGCTCATGACTGGCCAGTCCGGTACTGCCTGCAAGACCTGACCGGTCGGACTATTCGGAAGCCTGATAGTCTCCTTATTACTGCTTGGCTATTCCAGCCTGTTCTTTTAATTATTTATTACTACTTATGGAAGGACAACAGATTGACCTGTCTAACTTGAGATAGATGTATATTTTGCTACAAGTTCTGGAATTGGACTAACTAACCGTATGAACAAGCATCTGTTACTGGTTGATGCAAATACTGGAACCCAGTAGCTCTAATGCACGTCAAGAGGAAAATTCCACAATAGTTTTACAAATCGTGCACTTTTTCCCTAATCTGCGGTCGCCGCAGGGAGCGTGACAATTATAGAATTTCTTTGTCAATATAAAGACCCTTCGCAGGCCTGATACTAAAGCCGATAAGTAACGAAGGTGCAAAGCTCATGTGTTCGGATCATCATTTTCTCCAGGTCAGGTAATCCTTTCTCATTCTTTGTTTTCTTAATGGGATGAATATTAATACATTCACTCACACTAGAGTTATGCAGGAGCTTACTCAGGTATTGTCGCTGGAGCAGGGAAGCGTTGGACATTAATGTAGACTTAAGTGGCAGGAACAGTAATCTGTAGAATGTCTCTAGGTTTTTGGCAGATAACAGAGGATATCCAATTAACATACATTTATCTATTATTACCGCATCCATAACCAATCCGCGCCCAACTATAGATTGCTCGACATCATCGCATAACCCGAATCGTGGCTTAAATGGAGCCGTTAAAGTAGTTGGAAGTGTTGATAGTATGAATTCAGTACCTGTTTGATGTCCTATGTATTCACTGCCAGCTTTCTGATAATTTTCAAGCCTTTTAGGATTTCTAGATATGGTGGTATCTTATGGCTAGTTGATGTCCGGTATAGCGAAGCCTTAAATTCGAGTAATGTGACTCTATATAATACTCGTTAATACAGCAAGAAAGGTTAAGTAGAGCTGGGTAAGGGTTTCTTACAAAGCGGGAGTACGATCCACCCAGGCATCTGCCAACAACATACTCCTAACCAACTGGTGTCCAGCCGCTACCACAAGGGACAACAGAGTTTGCCAACCAGCATCAACTAAGTTGACATCCACTCTCGAATGCTCAAGCAAATAATGCACAACACTCTCATGCCCAAACTCTGCAGCTTAGGACAATAGAGTTCTCAAGAACGTATCAAAAGAGTTGACATCCACCCTCTGATCTGTAATGAAACACACACAACTCTCACATGTCTACACTGTGCAGCATGGGACAAGGGAGTTCTCGACCCTCTGTCAACGGAGTTGATATTCACTTGTGGATCATTAATCAGGACACACACCGCTCCCGAATGTCCAGATTCTGCGGCATGGGACAATGGAGTTCTCAACCAAGTATACAGAGAGTTGTCATCCCCCCTCGGATCATTAATGAGAACAAGCACACATTTCGCAGGACCAGCTCCTGCGGCATGGGACAAGGGAGTCCGCAACACGATATCTCACGAGTTGACAACCACCCTCTGATTAGCTAACGAAATAGTCCCAACCTGCTCATATCCCCACCTTGCGGCATGGGACAGGGTGGTTCACTGCACATAGTCAAAGGAGTTCACATCAACTAAGGGATGCGCCAACAAAACATGCACAGCTCCCACATTTCCACCGCCTGCAGCATGGGACAAGGGAGATCGACCAGTGTTGTCAAGGGAGCTGACATCCACCCTCACATTGGTTATCAAAACACTCATAGCCTCAATGTGACCCAGGCATAGGACCTGAGAAAGTCACGTGCACCCACCCATGTCAGGTGAGTTAATATCCACCCCAGAGTCTTCAATCAAAACCCTGATAGTATCAAGGCGATTATGATAGCAAGCAACAGAAATGGGGTTCTGCTGCTCATCATCTTGCACTACCGGATCGATACCATACTCAAGGAGTACCTGCAAACTCAAAGCATCTAATTCTTGGACTGCATGGATGAACCAAGCACCGCTGGCTATCAGCCAATGCATATCACGTTCGATAAACAGCTGCAGTATGACTCTGTTGCTGCAGGTAGCTGCCAAGAATACACCACAAGTGGCCCTCTGTTTGTCATGCCGAGCACACATGCAGTCAATGAGTTCTATTGGTACGAGGTGTACGTGTTGTCGGTTAGAACTCAAGAGGGCATTGAGGTCGTGAGGATTTAGCTGGCACGCAATTAGAAAGATTATCTCGGTTGCTTGATCAAAGAGGCCCATGATCATTTATCAGATTTATTTGCTTCTGAAACCCAAAGTTGAGTAGTGACTATGCTGAAGATGCTGAATGAATAGCTTGGTAGCAAGGAATGCAGGATGGAGGTGATGGAGTAACCCCATCGTGGTATGTTAGGTTAGGGTGTACTTGTGAGAGTGAGCAAGGCTATTGACCAGACTGCAAGACTGTGACTGGTATTGTATGAACCTACAAGCGGGTCACCACAAAACCGTATATAGTCAGAGCTAAGACGCTTGCACACCTTATGGGAACACACACACTGTTCGGTAAGCACTTGTCATATATATATCGAATATCGAACACATCTCCGTTTTCCTATTAGCAACTGACCGGTCTTTCTCGTGGCGGCAGTTTGGCCAATAGCGGTGACATTGCGGCACCTGTACAACGGCATATTTTCCTGCGCAGTACGTGACTTCCATTAGGCTATAAGCCCAGCCTAATCCATTGGGATTGCAGGCCAGTAACAGGTGAAAGTTTTTCCACACACAGGCAATAAAAAAAAAGCAGAAGTTTGTTTTTTCTTTTTTTGTTTGCGATTTATTGGGTATCATCTATTACCACAATACACTGTCCTACGTACACCTCTGTGTCTAGCTCTGAGAAGTAGCACCATCTGTAGTAGGAGTGAAGATGAATGAACAAAATGGTTCATCATTGTTGTTCGGCATGAGCGTTGTGAAGCTAGACAGAACCAATTACAGGTTGTGGGCAATGAGAATGACGGATTATCTCCAGCGAGAGGGACTCTGGAACCTAGTAAATGGTCATGAGGTGCTACTGGAGAAACCAGAAAGAGAGGAGAATGGAAAGGAGAAAAATGTCAAGGAGTACGAAAACCAATTGGAGAAGTGGGAGAAGCAAAATCTTTGGATACAAAAAGCAAGTGGTACTCTGCAGATAGCAATGAGTGATAATATCGTGTTTTGGTACTACAATGAGATGGAATAGGCTACGGCCTCAGATATCTGTCTTGATGCCCATGCGAATTATCAGACGGCAACAAGCTATGACTCGAATCATCTACAATGGGAGCTATACGAATCGACTCTTGAGGAATTTGGTACCATACTTGAGTACATTAACCACATCCAAGAACTCACAGACAAGCTTGTAATGTGTAGACAGACACCATTGTATGCGCAGTTAATCTTTCACACCGTGGAAGGTCTATCAAAAACCCCTGAGGTGAAAACGTGGGTAATGGTAACCAAGTCAGCACTTCCGGATCAAACTTCTCTCACTGGATTTATAAAGGTAAAAGAGCTACTACTAGCTTATGAGGCAGAGATTCGCAGAGAACAGTCCCTGCTTCCTGACCAAGTACTCTTCACAAGGATTAAGAGGAGCAACGTAAAACGTCATGAAAGTGTAAATCCAACTACCCACCAGACCACGAGAGTGAAAGGGCAAAGTCAGAAGTATAATACCTTCAGCGGTTCATGTCATGGCTGTGGCAAGAAGGTGCATAAGAAAGCTGAATGCTGGTAGCAGAACAACGACATCACACCTAGGGTAAGAAGGAGAAAGGAAAGTAAAACAAGACTATCGCTACCCCAACGAAGACTGGATTTTGGTGAAACCGACGATCGTGTTTTACTGAGTAAAGAGAGGGCAGCGATGGCTGCTGAACATAGAATAAAAGCCTTAAGAGAGAGAGAAAAAGACTTATGCGCAGGAGGAAGTAGACTGTGGATATATGGTCGAACGGGTACTGGGAGGAGTAGAAACAACAGATGAAATGGAATGGGTAGTTGATTCTGGATGTACAAACTACTTGTTAGCAGACCTTAATGCTTTCGTTAAGGAGACCTACGTTTCACTACCAGTAAACCGACGCCAAATGAGGACAGCGATGGGAGAGCTTGTTTCCACCGCTGGTATTAGCACAATTCAAACCTACACTTGTACGCCTGGGGCTGGTCGTCAACGGTTGTTCTTAATCGAGGTGCTTCATGTAATAGGAGCGACAGAGGCTGGATTTATACCAGTGAGCCAGTTAACTAGAAAGGGCATCATGATCGCATTTACATATGATGCGGCAGAGTTTTACCAGGATGGAACTTTAATAGCCATTGCTGAGAAATGGAACAAACTCTATAAACTAGTTCAGAGCGGTAAATATCTTGATTTCGGACTACTCATTTCAGAGAAAGACGACACAACGACAGCGCTCTGGCATGATAGACTTGGACACATATACGTGCTAGCTGTACTAAAGATGAGTCACACGGAGGTGAGAAGTGGCATGCCTTGCCTGCAGGCGAATAATGTAGAAAGTTGCGGCACCGCATGTATTACAGGAATGATGACCCGTATACCGTTCCGAGCAACAACCCATCGAACCAAGACGCCACTAGAACTAGTCTATTCAGACCTCTCTGGATCGATGTAGAGTCCGTCCCTAGGTGGGTGTCAATATTTTATACTCTTCATTGACGATTTTACGAAGTACACATCAGTGTATTTTCTCCAGTCAAAGTATGAGGCAGCTGGACATTTTCAGAACTAGAAAGGGGCTGTAGAAAGGTTTTTCAGTGACAAGGACAAGGGTTACAAGATAAAAGCTATCCGGACTGATGGAGGAGGAGAGTACTCCAGCGGTGAGTTCCAGTGGGAGTTGGAGCATTGTGGTATTGAGTGGCAGGTTACGGTATCTTACATTCCAATAGAGAATGGAGTCTCCGAAAACAGCAACAGAGTTCTGGTGAAGAGAGCCAATGCATTGATAGAGCACGCTGGAGCACCAAAGAACTATTGGGCTGAAGCACTTCAAGTGACTGTCTATCAGAAAAATGTATCAATAACAAAAGGGACGTATGGAGTTAATGCCATACCACATCAGTTATGGTTTGGATGGAAACCCGACATCGAGCACCTGAGGGTGTGAGGATGTACGGCATAAGGTTTCATTCATCCAGCAGAGCAGGCCGATAAGAAATGGGGTCCTAGAGCCGAAAAGATGGTTTTCATAGGCTATACACAAACAACCAAACAATACTGGCTCTACAACCCACCAACAAAACGCATTGAGATCACATGCGATGTGATTTTCCATGAGGATACATCATATTTCCAACCGTCAGATCAGAAGATTTTTCTACCTTTGGAGAAGCTGAATGCACCTGATAAGCCCCCACCATCCGAAGCCATTGAAGAAACCCCTGAGGATAGAAGAACTCGACCGTTACTACCACTACCACCATTACTACGACATCCATGGAGACCAGTCTCTAGAACACTAGAATCCGCTAAAAGGAAAGCACGAATGGAGGAAAGGGAAGACAATAATAAGAGTGGTGAAAATAGTGGTCGCGTTAGGAGAATACGGATTGACACAGAGCATGTAACGAATCGTGGTCCATTTTGGGATATGGCTAAAGAGGACAAAGAGAGAATACTCGAAGCCTGTAGTACTAGAAGTAGCAGGAGTTGAAGCGGGAAGAGTAGCAGAAGTAGCAGAATTGATAGCAACAGACCGGAAGAAGACACTGTCAATGCCGGAATAGACTACACCCTCATGGTAACCAATGGACTCGGATCAATCACGGCAGCATTGACCAGTGCATACCTGGGAAAGTGGGTTAATGCTATCAATTCAGAATTGGATTTGCTCGAGACGCATGATACATGGACAGTTGTATCAGATAAGGATAAATATAGCGATCTACACACCATATCATCACGCATGGTTCTATAAGAAAATTTGGGAGAAGATGGACGTGTTGCACGGTTCAAAGTACGCTTGGTTGCACATAGTTTCTGACAACATCCCGGTGTTGATTTCATTGAAACCTATAGCCCGACAAGCTCGTTTCCTGCAATTCGAATGGTCTTATCAAAGGCTGTAGCAGAGGACAAAGTAATAGTACAGCTAGACATTGTTACGGCATTCCTTGAAAGTAAATTACAGCTGAGGATCTACCTCCAGCTACCAAAGAAGCTTGGTGTATCATCCTTGGGGAAGATAGTACAACAAAAGAGTACGACAATGATAAGAGTGAGACACTAACAACTAATGTCGTAGTTGAATTGAAGAAAGATCTCTATGGGCTACGGCAAGCTGGTTGCAATTGCTACAACACTCTTGAATTGCATCTGAAGAAAGAACTGAGAATGGAAAGTTCTAAGTACGAAGCTGGATTTTATACGCATGAATCCGGAGTGACTATCATTGTTTGGATGGACGACATGTTACTTATTGGTAGTGCAGCGGATGTTACATGGATGAAGTCAGCAATAAGCATACGGTTTAACCTAAAAGATCTCAGAAATGTTAAGTTTTTCTTAAGCTTGCTAGTAGAACGAGACCGAGGTAAAAGGAGGATTTACCTCAGCCAGAGCGCATACATTGGAAATGTTCTCACCTGGTTCAAGATGGAGAACTGCAAAGGATTCCCGACACCAATGTACCGCAAGAGCAAGCTATGTAATAGGTTAGATGAAGATGAAGCCACTTAGAAGAATTGATACCAGGAGGCAGTTGGCTGTCTTACCTATGCTGCTATTACCATGAGACCCGACATCGCCTATCTGAGTGGCATGGTCGGAAGATTTTCAGCAAATCCATCTACCTTACACTGGGCGGCGGTTAAAAGGATTCTACGTTATCTACGGAGCACACAGGAACTACGTTTAAGACTTGGAAGAGGAGACAATGGCGATATTGGGGGGGTAAATGGAAGTTCTGGGAATGCAGCAATTGTCGTTTACGCAGACGCAGACTTCGCTGGAGAAGTCGACGGTATGCGGTCTACAAGCGGTTTTGTCATTCTCGATCACAATGGAACGGTCATTCATTGCAGGAGTCAAAGACAAAAGACCGTAGACAAATCAACTGCTGATGCAGAGTTCAATGCTACGGCATTTGCAGTGGAAGAAGCTATTTGGTTACGGAAGCTACAAGAAGAGCTTTATGGAGGAGGAAATAACAGTGAAGAACAAGGAGAAAGAAGACCTCTAGTTTCAGTGTTTAATGACAATCAGGCAAGTATAGCGAGTTTGATGAATGGACAGTTTAAGCATTCAACCCGGCATGTGGGTGTGAAGTATTTCTGGTTGAGCGAGTTGGTCAGGGATGGAGATGTGGATATCTCTTATATTAGGACTGATGCCATGATAGCGGATGGACTCACCAAGGGATTGGAATGAGTGAAGCACCAGAATTTCCTTAATATGTTGTCAGTTTCTATGTAATCTGTCTGCGGGATAGAGATGTTTTTTTTATTTTTTATTTTTTACTTTTTTATTTTTTTTATTTTTATCCATAGACATAGATCTCTGTAGAAGAACGATGGGATTAGGGTGAGTGATGGAGTAACCCCATCGTGGTATGTTAGGTTAGGGCGCACTTGTGGGTGTGAGCAAGGCGATTAACCAGACCGCAAGACGGTGACTGGTATTGTGTGAACCCACGAGCGGGTCGCCACAAAACTGTATATATTCAGAGCTAAGACGCTTGCACACCTTATGGGAACACACACACTCTTTGGTGAACACTTGTCATATATATATTGAATATCGAACACATCTCTGTTTTCCTATTAGCAACTGACCTGTCTTTCTCATGATGGCAGTTTGGCCAATAGCTGTGACATTGCGGAACCTGTACAACGGCATATTTCCCTGCGCAGTACCAGACTTCCATTAGGAGGTGGGGTATATCGAAGTCTTGGGTGCGGCAACCATAATACTGGTGGTTGTTAGTACTAGGATTCTGTGTCTGGTGAAGGCGCCGGATTTAGCATGTTTCATACACATTCCACGACAACTCGGAATTCGCTCAATAATTAACACAAAGAACTTGAGGAAGGTGAAGGTAAATTGTACCCCTGATTTCGAGAATACGCTGCCAGGGAGTAATAATCAAAATGATATTTAGCTTAGGACTTACTTAACCTTGTATAGGTTACTGTCGTTGCTTAACCTCCTCTATATCATTGCTGGAATCAGAATTTGACCCAAAAACACATACAGTACGGCGCGACAGAGCTGCACTCGTTGAGCTGTTTGATTGATAACTTATTGACGAGAGGTGATGCGAGAATAGGTATATTGAGCTCAAGAGAGAGAGTTCAAGACCACTCGTAAATGGCGAGCTGTTGTAAATCAGATTGCGCACTAAGAGCGGAGGATGCGTAGTGTGATACCAATCAAAATACCAAATAGACTTATAATTTTTCAGCCAATCAATTTCGGCAAGCAGCGGTTCTATGAATAATATGATAAATATCAGCTTTATTGGTTCTTTCTTTAGTGTCGGCGAGTTGGTTAGGGACAGTAAAGGAAAATGGTCCAAGTAAGAGGTAGTCGAGATCTTGACAAGGGGAGGAACAAACAATTTCCTAAGTGTATTGGGAGCAGCCGGAACACGGTTATACTAATTCGCCTTAAGCGGGGCAGGAAAGGAAACTGCGAATAGGGAAAAAATTCCAGGACGACAACTGTTGCCCGTGACGGTGCTTCTTCGATCGTGGAGCATGCGCTGGGTATCTGTTGACAAGGTGGTAGGGACTGGTGGCGGAAGATGATTTCAGCATAGGCCAGCGTCGTTTTCTCATATCAGGACGAATCTTCGTTAATCGTACCACAACCCCCGGCTGCTCACTCACTCACCACCTGGGGCACTCTTCTAAAGTACCCGCCAGATTAACATGAATAGCCAGCTCAACATGACTTGTGGCTCTACATCACTTTTTGTGGCTTGATATTATTGCTTAATATAACAATGTGGCTTAATATGAAATTATAAGTTTATGGTACAAAATACTCTAGTTTACATGGAATTTTCCTAACCTGATTAGGTTCTTAATTTGTATAAAAATATACTTAGATACTTTGTTCTTATAGATTTGAGTATTATTTTTTCTTTTACATAGAATTTCAGCTCAACATGAAGAGTCTTCTGCTCTTCATGAAGCACTTTGTCTTTCTATTTTGTGTTCAATGTAGCTCGTCTTAAGCATTAGTTTCAACAATTGTAGTATTCTCCAGTTCTATAGTAAAGCTTTATTGAGCTCTCAAATTCTATCGTATTATCAAGTCCTCTTATGATATAAACTAATATAGAACATTTAAACATCTATTATACTGACAAGTACTAATAGTCTGTAAAACTATATTGAACTACAATGTTATATCAAGATATAATGTTATGTTTAACCTCAAGCTATATTAATCCTTATTAACTTTGATGTCATATTATTTTCAAGTTAGATTTTGAGTAAAGTCAGAAGTTTCATTGAGCCACAATATTCTGCTAAGCCTCAATTTTAGGCAATAAAAAATTGTATTGTGCCACGAAAAGGTTCTATTGAGCCACAAGTTCAATTAACCTGGCAAGTGATATGGAGCTGGCCAGAAATTTGTAAGAGTGTACCAGTTTAGGAGAGATCAACCAGCCAGGGGTTGTGGCTCGATTAGGACCTGATTACACTTCTAAAATCTCTTCCAGATATCAAGTAAGGTTGAAAGCTGGACCCATTACCAAAAGGGGTACAACAGGCTAAAAATAAAGTCTTTGAGACTTTAATTGCTCTAGTATTGGCGTACCGACTGCTTAGTTTTCCATGTTGTATACAGGATACAACTGGTTGTCCAATTTCTAACTGGGATACAAACATAATAGGAAAAATATTAAGCTTTGAAAAAGATTCCTTCAAATGTTTTTGTTTTTTGTATTTAGTCCAGATTCATGGTATCAATCCAGTACAATCATCAATCACGGTAAGACGGGTTATAAAAGTCCATCGATCATGTGAGATCAGCATCCTTATTGTCGTCAACTGTAACATATGTATCAGTCTTGTTACTCTTTAGAAACAAGTTCTGTAGTGCAGGAAATATCAATAAAATCAATGTCAGACTGGCTCCGGCAATAGCTCGTCAACAAATAGTAAGATGGTAAGATGTCTATTGTCCCGACCTACTTTCTGTACTACTAGAGTACCATGAAAAGTGCAAGTGAAAATTGACCTGAAACGAGCTAGCTAGACTTGCCCAATCCTACTCTCTGTAGGAGACTTCAAGAACCTATGTATATGTTTATTAGACTACCAGAGTAGCTGGTTTGCTTGCACCTACCTCAGAGATAAAGTCCTTAAGGTCGGCAGTTATTGTTATCTAATATATTTCTCATTACTATCCTAAGTAGGACCTTGCACAGATATAGGTGATTTCCAAGCAAGTGGCACATGACTGGGAACCAGCGCACCTAAGCAATCATATGAAAGCTGAATTGATATTATATTATTTTCATGAATAATAGTGGTTCTACTGAGAGTGTTGGTTACTGGTACTTTGGATTATACAGAATGAGAATATCTAGCTCTTATCATAGTATAGGCAAGTTTCATTGGATCTTTAAAGATTTTAAGATAGGTGGTTACATATCAGATCCTGTAAACTGTGATTTCATTACAGGAATAATGCGATTTTGGAATAGCAGCATATACTATCAGTGAGCAGCAGTATCTGTTCTGCATTGCTAGCAAACAGTTTTGATTTCAATTGCAACAGAATAATTAACAGGGTGTTTGGCTCACCATGATTCTGATTTGAAAAGGTGATTTGACTCGAGATAATTATTTCAAATCAGGTGGTAATTGGCGCACCCAGATTGCTATCTGATTTAAAATCTGATTTGGATTTACAATTTGTGTACTTGATTTGGTGTTTTGTTGCATGATAATTATTTTACTAATAGGTTAGTGTAAATTGATAGATTATAACATCAACGAGAGAGGGCTACTTTTTTTTCCCACCGTACTATTATGAGAATATTTAATACAAAGCCACTTGCCTAGAAGAGCTGAGAATTACAACAATCACCTTTTCTCCTTCTTTCTATTGTTATAAAGATTGTCCACTCACCTCTCCCACTACACCTAACTAGTCTGACTTTGAAGACGATGACACATTCTGGATCAAAATGCCCCAAATCCAAAGCTGTCTTAGATGACGACAAAGACAAAACACCTCTCGATGTGCTTCTCAAGCAGTGCCATATAGGCCACAGAGCTGGTAACTGATTCCAACTTCAGGCCTGGAATGAGGTGACAACAATGTTCAAGAAATTATTCTCCTCTGAGATTAATATTGAGTAAGGGAAGACTAGAGTACAGCGAGTAAGTTTAATCCATCCATAAATTCTGAAGATAAATTAAGCTAATCAAGTGCCAACAGCTTAAGCAATCATATGAGGCCTTTGAGACATTGAGAAAAATTCTGGCTTTGGGTGGAGTGAGGTGGATCAGGTAGTAACTGAGGAAGAAGAGGTTTGGGCTAATGATGTTAAAGTAAGCAGAGTGATGTTGATACAAGCAGATGGAAAATGTTATGCTAAGATCAGTATTTACCAAATTCTAGGCACATTAAAAAGTACGCCAATTTAAGCAGTCTACTTCGAAGTTTTCTTCTGAGCTGAAGGAGGTTTTCGACAACACAGCAGTCACTGGGGATCTAGATACTATTACTGAAATCAGAACACAGAAGAGACAGCATTCCGTGTATACAATTGAAAGTAGCAGTAGTGATGCTGATTCTGATGTTGACAACTCTTAACCACATTCCTTTCCCTTAGCCTCTATTGATCCACCAAGTCCGATTGTTCGTAGGCCTCAAGTGAAAAAAAAGCGCTCCTGTTAAGTGTCCTCCAAGTCCTCCTATTCAAACTCTATACCAGGCAAGGAGGAAGCGACCTTGAATGAGTCCAATGCAG
This sequence comes from Tuber melanosporum, assembly GCF_000151645.1. Classification (NCBI taxonomy): domain Eukaryota; kingdom Fungi; phylum Ascomycota; class Pezizomycetes; order Pezizales; family Tuberaceae; genus Tuber; species Tuber melanosporum. Next base: position 957,265 of record NW_003298897.1, read on the forward strand.
GTCAGCATTCCAGCAATCACTGGCAGCATTGAATTACTAGCTACCGCAATCCATGATACCAGAAAGAGATTTGAGGCACCATCTTCGAGTTCAACAAGTGGTACTATTGGCCCCTTGTATTCGTCTATTGCAGTTCCTCATAGAGTGAATGTAGGGCATTTGTTATAATAAAGGCGAATCCTATTGAAGTTTCTATTTTTGCCTTTGGTCTACCTATTATACAAACTGACTGGATTGATTGGCATGTTTGTCCTCTTTGTATTTAATGTACAATTGATGTTTACTTGTCAAATCAAATATATTCAATGTTTTATTTTGTTTCTAAATATGCTAATTTAACATTAAAGTTTCTGAATGGGAGACTTTATTAGTACAATAATGCTTCCACATCTTTGTGGTAACTCGGGATCGCATTTTGTCTGCCTTTCTCTTTCGGTTCCGGCTGATATTCGACTGCGAAGGTGGAATGATCTGACATGATTGATAGATATCAGTATTTGTAACATAGTTTAAATATCTTCACCTTCAATATTTTCTTGGCATAGACTCCTTTCAGATTGACCTTCTTAAGCCTTATCCATAACTTCTTCAAGCTGCTTCCTATGTCCTGTGATGATGTATCTTGTATTTGCAAAAAAGGGTGGTTATTAGTTATCTATATGGCACTCTGAATTCCGCAGTGATTTAGCCAATTACTTAACTCTATTATTATAATTCTCATTTTCTTCAAACTCATCCCTTGATCCTCCAGCTTGGGTAATGAAATTACACAAGCAGCATAAAGCTCTAATGAGCTTGCTATAAGTGTCCATAACATAATACATTGGCTTTACAAGATCTGAAAGCGTGCCTTAAGGGCTTTAAGGATACCTTCCACTATATTCCCACAAGATGCATGTCTGAGGTTGAAAGTTCCTTTCCATTTCATGGTCTAAATATATATAAATTACTCTGTTTGCTATTTCTCCAAATATGTTTTGCTTTTAAATATATATCATAGAATTATCCTACAACTAGACTAGAAACCAAAAATGTAAAGTCACCTATCTTGTAACCGGTACGGGTACTTGGTTATTGGTTTTGTTTTATGTTTTGTTTTAAGTATCGCTTTGATACTTGGTTAGTTTTAAGTATTGTTTGATACTTGGTTTTGTTTTATGTTTTGTTTTAAGTATCGCTTTGATACTTGGTTAGTTTTAAGTATCGTTTGATACTTGGTTTTGTTTTATGTTTTATTTTAAGTATCGCTTTGATACTTAAGGAGTTTTACGAAAGTGTATCGATTGATAACTTTGATTAGTTTCGTTCATGTTAAGACATGAACAGATTTGTGTATTTAAAGACCGCCTGTTTCTATGATAGAAAGGGCAGACTTCGACAGACAGTATTTCAATATACTTGGTTGAACAGTTACTTCTTTGTTTCTCAGTACGCCCTCGAAGCCTGCTTTAGTTCTCAGCTCTCGCCTCCTCTCCGGAAGAGCAGGCCACCTGCCAACTATCGTATTCCTTACCGATAACGTGATTAGCACCTTGCGAACACATTACATTTTTTTATCCTCAGTAAGTGGTTAAGAACCTGTCCCCGGATTTAGGCCTGATCAACCTATCGATATCCACCTCAGAACGCTAGCGGATAGAAGCGGCAGAATCACAGCACATTCGGCTTCATCGCTAACCCATGATAGAGTCTTTGAAGACCAGCAGTGGGAAGCAAATCCCACGGCAAGACCTTACAAGAAAGAAACAACCCCGACACTCTGCTAAAGAGCCGCGCGATCCTGCAAACACGGAAGATACAAAACCTCCAGGAGAATTCCCTTCTACCCCAGGAAAGAAGCCTTCCTTTGAACCTCCAATTGACCTGGAATCTAGTAGCGAATCAGATATGGCTCGCACAGGAGGAGGGCCTTCTGGAGGAGGGAAATCTTAGGCGAGGCCTGAAGAAGAGGAGGTACCCGCAGCATTTGAACCCCCTAAGTTTAAACTCCACCTCCCAGCAAAGTTCACAGAAGAAGGAAAAAGACCTCAAACCTGAAGCCTTTGACCGATGGGCAACAGAACTCTCACACTTCCTACTCTTGCAAGGAAAGGATGTGGAAGACCCTACAACCGGACTTATTATTGGATCATTTTGTGAAGAAAAGGCAACCGACGCAAACCACCAATCCTATAAGGATTTCGGTGCGAATGTAAGATTAAGAGGAACTACAGTTCTCGATTACCTGAAAAGACGATTCCAATCTTCTATAACCAACGACCTCCTATACAACAAATTCAACCAGCTCCAGCAAGTTAACGGAACACATGTCAGGAGAATCACCGATGTGGCTATGGACCTAAGGATGTATAAGGACTGGATAGAGAGAGGAAGTATCTCCAAATACATCCTGAAGCGACGATTTGACGACACCATGCACCCTACCCTCCGGCAAGAAGTAAAACCACGCGAGGAAGACGGCGATGACATTGCAGTAACAATTGTAAGAGCAGAACGACAGGACGCTATTCTCTATGAGACCAAGGCCTACAAAATACAGACATCTTCTAGTAGGAACAGCCAGCCACGACACAAAGCCTCCAGCAACTCTGAAGACGATACCCCACGAGTTTTCAAGAAGAAAACAAAATCTTCCAAAGAATCGAGACAACAAAAAGCAGAACGTTTTAAATGTGGAAAACCAGGACACATGGCAAAGAACTGTCCTACGAAGAAAGGAAAAGGAAAGGCAATTAAGCAAGAGGCGTCGGCCAACAATGTTGAAAGCGATAATGCCCAATCCAGTGAATATGAAGAGATCCATATCGGATATATCGATGTGGAATGTAACAGTGTTCGACCTCCGGCTACATTCAAAGCACATACCGCTCTGGAAGGTGATATCCTGATCAATGGCAGAAGGGCTCGAGTCCTATTCGACACTGGCGCAATCGGAAGAGATATGATCAGTAATGCCTTTGTCTCTGTCCATGGACTCCCAACCCGAGACCTTAACCAACCCATACCAGCCAATATGGCAGTAAAGGATCACGATCCACAAGCCATAAAACCTGTTCTGTGACTATTCGACTTGGTTCTGCTGTACTACCCCCCCAGGAAATGCTGATTAGAAACCTAGCCAAATACGATGCCCTAATAGGCATGCCATTCCTGAACCGCCACAAAGCTAGAATCAGTTGTGGGGAATCAACCATCGATTTCCCAGATCAGGGAAATCTCAGAGTCTCATGCAAGCCAACAAGAGGAGAGTACCGAGCCACAGTCTGCGAAGCAACTACCCAAAAACTATTGGATGAATACTGTGATGTTTTCCCTGATCAAATACCCGAAGAACTACCGCCTAGGAGAGAGGTGAAGCACTACATCCCCCTCCGAGACTCCTCCAACCTCAAGAACCAACCCACCTACTCTATTCCTGACGCATTCAAAAGCCCCCTTTGTGATTGGATCAACCAACAACAAAGAAGAGGAGTCATCTACCGGGCAGAAGGCCCAGGTGCCGCTCCTATGTTTGTTCAACCCAAAGCAGATGGCAAAAGAATCTGCCCCTTGGTTGATCTCAAGCTACGGAACGAAAACACGGTTATGGACAGCTCGGCTATCACAAACCAAACCCAGATCCTAAATGCAGTTGGCCGGGCTAGATTCCGAAGTAAGATTGACCTAAGCGATGCCTACTGCCAAACAAGGTTAGATCCAGAAAGTGAACGCTACACCAGTTTCAAAACACCCTTCGGAAGTTTCATTAGCCGAGTTATGTTACAAGGTGATATGAATGCGCCCGGCACCTTTATACGAATTATGGAAAACCTCCTGAGCGAATACCTCCACCCTTTTGTTTGGGTTTACATTGATGGTATTCTGATTTTCTCGAACACCGAAATAGAACAGGCCTACCATATAGGATTGGTTTGTACCAAACTAAGGGAAGTTAAATTCTACGCTAGCAGAAACAAATCAATTCTGTTTGCCAATAAACTCGATATCTTAGGACATGTTATAAATGATGAAGGAATACGCACAGCCCCTGGAAAAATAGCCTGTCTAACGGAATAGTCAACACCCCGGAATCAAAAGGAACTCATGCGATTCCTAGGACTAGTCAACTATATTTCCCAGTTCCTCCCACACCACGCCACTGTGACAGCGCTGCTCACAGACCTTACCGGCAATGCAGAATTTGTCTGGACTCACAATCATGACCAAGCCTTTACTAACATCAAGGAATTGATAAAGAATGCCAACATTATACAACCTATCGACTACTGCAAACCAGAACCAATATGGCTGATTACTGATGCATCGGATGTTGGAGTTGGAGCATGGGTTGGACAAGGAGCCTCCCATGAAATGGCAAGACCGGCCGCTTTACACAGCAGAAAGTTCACTAAATCACAAATGAACTATGGGACAACAGACAAGGAAGCCCTTACTGTGATTGATGTTCTTGCCGCTTTCAACCACATCCTCATGGGCAATACCTTCACTATTGTTACCGACCACCAACCTCTCAATAATCTTAAAAGAGAAAGGATACCTGGAAGAAGAAGAACAAGATGGATAGGCGAAATCAGCAAATACGATGCAAAAATTATCTACACCTGGGGAAGAACGAACTATTTAGCTGATGCTCTCTCCCGCCTATATGAGAATCAAGACCTCGCAAACCCACCCCTTGTTCACTACCACACAAGACAAAGTGAGGACAGCCCTGACGACACCTCCTATGAACAAGAACCATCGATGGCTGCCGCCAGCTCTGCCACTCCCTCCAATCCTGTCTCTTACACTATGTACAGTGCTGCCGGAACAGAATGAGGAAAGGACATTGATGAAGAATGGAAAGACAATTGCACGCTCCGCAGCACACCTCCTCACGAACTTGAACAAAGCAGACTCCACTGGTCCCACTGTTATCACGACACCTGCCCTTTTCACCAGACTGAGATCAAGTTTGGCAACAGATACCAACGACCATACTATATGCCTGCTGACGATTCTAAAGACACCAGCTTCGACACCGTAGAAGGAGCAGAAGAGAAGATCAATAAAGATGAATCGACCCAACATCCTCATACCCTTAATCCTGTTCCAACGCGATACCAAGGTGTTGAAGAACTCGAACAAGCAGCAGCCTACATGGATGCAATATCCTATTTACACCCCCCACAGTCAGCCCCGCCATCCTCTCCTCCCACAATCGATTCATGACCACTATATGGTGGACCCTTACGAGTATATAACAATGAAACCATTGTCTCGGTTATACCTCCTACTTTTCCCAAGCATCGGCGCCAACACTATGAAACCTTTGAGGAAGAGGAAGCCCCGATCGAACCAACAAGAGGATCCCTCATCGAGGATGAACCAGATGTTAGATCGACCACAGAAGAATTGACCTCCTCATTCCGAAGCCAAATGATAGCAGGATACCGCCATGACCCGATTTACTTCAAAGCCATGGATAGCTCCAGGCATGGAGATCTCGCCCCCTACAACATATCAAATGGAATAGTCTATACCAGCACCCGTTATGGTGAACACTGCTTATACATACCAAAGGGCCATATGTTCAATGGAATGACTATTAGAGAATATGTTATTACCGAAGTCCACAACAAAGGACACCATAGTGCGGATCGCAACCTCCAATATGCCTCAGAATATATTTACTGGCCTGAAATGCGAAAGGACTTCCGCGATTTTGTCAGGCAATGCGAACTCTGTCAGGCAAATAAGGAGCGAACACAACTCCCTGAAGGGAAATTTCAGACCCTCCTACTACCACGTGAAATGTTTGAATCCTATGCCATCGATTTCGCAGGACCATTCAACAAGTCCGCCGGATATGACACCGTGTTGGTAGCTGTGGATCGATTCTCTGAATACACCTGGTTAATACCAATGAAGGTTACCGACTCCTCCAAAGACACCTGGAATAACCTACAATGATACCTGTTTACCCCCCACGGGTACCCCTGTTCTGTTTTCAGTGATGCTGATCCCGACTTTACCGCCAGATTAAGGAAGCAAACCTTGACCTTCCTTGGAATAAACCACATTATGGCTGCCCCAGGACACCATGAGACAAATGGCCAAGCGGAACAAAAGATCCGAGAGGTTAAGACCGGAATTAGGAATATGATCAATGAATGACAAACCAATTGGGAACCAGCCCTTGATGAGCTCGGTGCATATATCAATGCCGGATTTTCAGATACCTTAGGGATGTCACCATACAAGGCAGTCTTTGGCCCTCAATACCCCCTCCTACCTACAACACTATTTAAGAACTCCTCAGTCCCTGCCTCTGATGACCATCTAAACCGCCACCAAGGAATTCGGAACGATGCCTTCCAAGCTGTTAAGGCTGCCCGATTCCAAAGCACCACTACTGCACAGAAACAATGACGCAAACATGTCCCCATCTCACTAGGAGACAAGCTCATGGTACATGGTAACATGTTCATTACCAATGTCGGACGCAGCAAGAAACTACAACCCCGATGGCGCGGACCATTCAAAGTCATATCCTTTGACGAGCATACAGAGAACTACATTGTCCAGATGGATGGACCCATGTACCGCCGCAATACTGCAGTCTTCCACGCCTCAGCGGTCAGGCGATTCCATCCAAAAGACTACTCCTAGTTTCCGGGAACAACCCACTCTCCGCCTGTACCTATCATCATCGATCAGAAGAATGAATGGGAAGTTGAAGAAATCAGAGACCACCACCTTTGGCATGGAAATGATCAATTCCTAGTTAAATGGGAAGGATATCCGACGAGCGAAAACAGTTGGGAACCACGGGAAGGACTAGAGCATGCTATGGATATGGTGAACGGATGGTGGAAAGACAACATGCCAAACGAATCCCTCCCCCCAACAATCAATTATATCACCATATGCTGGACACCTACAATGCCAGAAACTGAGCGATGGCACACAGAACTCGAAGCTAGAGATGGATTTTGGGCACCATACTTTGAGTCAGAGTTTAAATGCAGCGATGAGGAGAATCAAGCTATGGAGCTGGCCCTCTACAACTTTATCAAGTCACCAATCACCATCCGAATACCATAACGATGTGAAACTACGTGTAGCTCAATGTGAGTCAGCGACAGCAGCTAGTTGGACTGTTGTTGAACCGCGATGTTATCCAACTTGAAGACTATTTCGAAATCGTCTGGATTGACTACTGTTCTGATTGCGATGATGCTTGTGGTGATGTACAGCACGAATCTGGTATTCGTGACTACTGTGATTTAGATTTCTTCGAGTCTAAGTGTTTCATTAGAGTTTCCTCTTGTCCCTGGTGTGACACTTACGATGAAGAGATTTTAGCGGAAACTGAAGCCTTTAGTTTCTCAGACTCCGCTTTTGATAATTATTAGGTTTTGTTTGTTTAAACAGTTGTTTTATTTTGGGGAATGTAACCGGTACGGGTACTTGGTTATTGGTTTTGTTTTATGTTTTGTTTTAAGTATCGCTTTGATACTTGGTTAGTTTTAAGTATTGTTTGATACTTGGTTTTGTTTTATGTTTTGTTTTAAGTATCGCTTTGATCCTTGATTAGTTTTAAGTATCGTTTGATACTTAGTTTTGTTTTATGTTTTGTTTTAAGTATCGCTTTGATACTTGGTTAGTTTTAAGTATTGTTTGATACTTGGTTTTGATTTATGTTTTGTTTTAAGTATCGCTTTGATACTTGGTTAGTTTTATGTATCGTTTGATACTTAGTTTTGTTTTATGTTTTGTTTTAAGTATCGCTTTGATACTAAAGGAGTTTTACCAAAGTGTATCGATTGATACCTTTGATTAGTTTCGTTGATGTTAAGACATGAACAGATTTGTGTATTTAAAGACCGCATGTTTCCATGATAGAAAGGGCAGACTTCGACAGACAGTATTTCAATATACTTGGTTGAACGGTTACTTCTTTGTTTCTCTGTACGCCCTCGAAGCCTCCTTTAGTTCTCAGCTCTCGCCTCCTCTCTGGAAGAGCAGGCCACCTACCAACTATCGTATTCCTTACCGATAACGTGATAAGCACCTTGCGAACAGGTTACATATCTTTTGCTTCTGCAGATTCTTTTAAATGGTGCCAAGTCGCCCGACATGGTACAAGAAGTGAAGCAGAAGATGGATAACCTGCATCTGCAAGGTAGTACTTACCATCTTGGATTTCATATCCCTTTTGCTTTGCATCTTCAAGCACTCCGGTATTATGAACAGATCCTGCCCAACGGGCAAAGACATACGGAAAGGTCTAATCAAACGAGGCAATGACCCAGATACCTGGGGCTGTGAAACCCTTGCCATATCCATATATGGACCGAAAACCTCCCGGAACTGTAACTTCAATAAAGGAAACATGTAGTGTAACAATATTATTCTTGAAATAAGGATAAAGCTTTCACAATTTACTAATCTCTGTAGAGACTGAAATATATCCATCCTCATTTTCCCCTGGCTGCCTCATATAATACTCCTCTAGTCGTACAACACCTTCGATGACCTCATAGAAATAGTGTGAAATAGCCTCTCCATAGTGCCTGAATCACTCTTGCACTATTTGGTTTAAGGTATCTGTTGCGACAATATACAAAAACATATGCAATTAGTTCTCAACAGTAGACTTCTTCATAGCATAAAGGCCACCCTTCAGCTGGAACATCTCATAAAGCTTGTAGAAAACATCTAGTTCCATTCGCAAACAATATTTTATCTGTGAGGAATTCTCAGAGCCTAGTAACTCATTCCTGTGGTCTTGGCCACTGCGTTGACAAGTTACAGAATGTAGTTGGCACTTGACTTCTTTCTCAAGCAAGTTTGTGACAACTGCCACGACTGCTATCACAGTTGCGCTAGCTGCTGATGATATCATCTTCGATGATTCGAATTGCTTAGCAATATTATTGAATTGTTCTTCCCTTTAGAAGATCTTTTATAAAATAACATTTGATTAACATATGCTAGTGTTTAAAACAATCAAATCTGTGCTATTACAAGGGGGAAATAACAATTTTCACATAATAATACCAAACTTGCTGTAATTACTTCTTGTACTCTGAGTGGTCTAAGGTACTTGAAGATGATGGCCTCAAATTGCTACAGATTACTTTCATTGATTTTTCAAATGATTGTATTGTTAAAATCAATTTAGAAATGTATATAATACCTAAGTTATCGAAATTTAATAGAATTTGTTATTGGATATATTAACAATATATTATTATATGTTTTATAAGTCAAACCTTCCTTGATACATGTATTCTTAAACCTAGTAGCTATACTTGTTATATAGATTGAAGTCTAACCAAAATCAAATCAGGGGGTGTTTGGCATATCGTAATCTCAAATGGCTATTTCAAACAACTATGATTTATGTTTTAAACATATGATTTCAAATTACCATGAACAGATCTCAAATCAGAATCATGGACGCGCTAAATACCCCCTTAGCCTTTCTTGCTGTGTTAGCAAGTATAACACAGTGTCGTATTACTCTAATTGCAAGGTTTCACTATACAGGATAAGAACTAGCGATCAGATACCATCATATTTAGAAATCCTAGCAGTTTAGAAAACTATCAGAAAGTAGGCAGTGAATACGTATGGTAGTAACAGTTAGAGTTTAATTGACACCATTGATTGGCAAATTATTTTCTCGATCTCATAAAATCCTGGTAGTCCTTTTACCCCACAGACTTAGTTCCTGAAGCTAATGCTGTTCTTTCCACTTGCAGATTTCAGAAAATTGTTCCAATTCTTGCCACAATGTAGTTTGCTAAAAAATGTTTGAAATAAAGTAAACCGTAATATCTAGTAACATTACGTTTTACCAAATCCCATCTAGTATTATACCTTCTGAGCGAGAACAGCACAGAAGATAGTTATATTTTAAATAAATAAACAAGGCAATTCAGTCTGCTGTAAAGGAAGAATAGTAGTAACTGTTAATCTGAATAGTATATACCAATAGATGGTAATATCTGAATATGGAAAATAGAATTATAAGCATAGATGTTGTAGTAACGGAGGAAAAGATTATACTAATCAATCTCAAAATCAACAGATTAAAACCCTGCAACTCTCGAAGAGGAAGCAGCTACCACATTCACAAATCCAAGATTTATACTAGCATCTAGTTTAGGAACAAAAAAGAATGGAGATACAGCTAATAGAGAACACAGCTCACCATGTAATAGTAAGTGCTAAAATCAAAGAGAATTGCAATAGTAGTTACCAAATATTGGCATCTGACAAAGAATGATATTTCAAATAATTTTCAGCTCAGGATAGTGTGAGAGGTAGTATATGGAATATGATTTCCACAGCAAGCTAATAGCTATAAAATGTGGAATTGAACCAGAAGGTAACTGGAAAAGGAGTCAACAAGTATAGCCACACAGATGCGGATTTCAACTACTGGTAAACAGAGTATGCTTGGAGCCAAGAAGGTCTTCAGAATAACAATCCAAGAAATGAGATACAGATTTGAAGAAGGTTTTCAACTAGGCTTATAATTCAAGTATGCTCTAGGCAGAAGTCGCTGTGAAAGAGCACAAGAGCACTTTTAAAGTAAATAATGATCGCAATCATATGTACAGATATGTGGAGTAAAACTATCTTGAAAATATGATCATGACAAATATTTTATGTTTGAGAGTGCCTAACTATATTTGACAAGTTAGATGATAGATGAGCTTTTATGTCTGTGACTCGTATAGTAGAGACAAGGCAGAAAAAGGAATAATAATAGTAACTAATTAAGGAAAAGAAAATGATAGTATTTGATAGAGTTTTTCAGGATTTGATGTACTGTTTGAAATAGTCAACTGAAAATTCGAGCTAAAACACTCAATAACTATGCTACGTGTATGTAGAAGAAATAAGGATCTAATTTTAAAAAACATTAAAATCATATGAGCTATCCTTGTTTCAAATCAAGTATACAAATATAATAGGTATACTTAATCACGCACGTCTTTAGGTAGCAATTATTACAAATTGAACATGGTAGGAACTGAAGGTAGACTTTAATAAATATCTTAACCCAGTTATCCAGGCCTGGTAACATAATATTATTTAAGGTCTTACATGTGAGAATCTCTCCTACAAGTACCAGTTCACTTGTACTAAATTTATACAGTATTATTTAAAGGCTTTACTTGTGATAGACCCTAACTTAACGAATTACAAGTATCTAATCAAGGAATATATCAATAGCGTTGGACATGACCACATCTTGTATGTTGTATTTCATGGTAGAATATATTTCATTATTGACCTTTGTTGGGTAACTACACAATAGATTAATCTTTACACCAAATATCACTGTTACTATGTAAAGCCTTGGTACCAATGCAATTAAAAACATTATTCAATCTTTTATTTTGAAGAATTCACTACACCTTTGCAAGATCATAGAAGTAGACAGATATAAGCTACTATATTCAAGTAAGGGGTAAGAGGAAATTGTTCATAAATTAAACCACCAATTGTAGCATGGAAGAATAAATTGCTAATGATATACTTTCTCAGTTCTGCTCACAAATACAAGGATTTTAAATACTTGCACTCAATCTGGCTGAAACCCAACAGTTATAAAGAAGTGTATTATATAAATGACTATACTTTGATATTATAATATGTACTCTATGTAACCGGTACGCATACTTGGTTATTGGTTTTGTTTTATCTTTTGTGTTAAGTATTGCTTTGACACTTGGTTTGTTATAAGTATCATTTAATACTTGGTTTTGTTTTATATTTTGTTTTAAGTATCTCTTTGATACTGTGTGTATTTTAAGTATTCTTGGATACTTGGTTTTTGTTTCTATGTTTTGTTTTAAGTATTATTGTAATACTTAATTTGTTTTACCAAACGGTATTAATCGATACCTTTGATTAGTTTTGTTCATGATAGAAATGAACAAATTTGTCTATTGAAAGACTGCCTAATCGTACGATAGAAATAGCAGAGTTTGACAGACTATATTTCAACATAGTTTGTTGACTGGTTACCTCTTTGTTCCTTAATATAACATTGAAGTCTTGCTTAGTTCTCAGCTCTCAACCTCTCTCTAGTGGAGCACGCCAGCTGCCAACTATCCTCTCTTTCCCGATAAGATGATTAGCACCTTGCGAACACATTACACCTTTTTTAACCTATGCAAGTACTTAAGAACCTGTCTCAGGATTTAAGCCTGATCAACCTATCAATATCCACATCAGAATGCTACCCGAGAGAAGCTGCAGAATCAGGGCACATGCGGCTTAGTCTCAAAAACTAACATAGAGGTATTGCTGACCAGGAGTGGGAAACAAATCCCACAGCAAGATCATACAAGAAAGAAACAAGCCCGTCTCTCTAAGGAGTCGGGAGAACCTGCAAATACGGAAGCCCCAAAACCTTCAGGAGTATTTCCACTTACCCCATTAAAGATGCCTTCGATTGAACCTGCGATCGATCCCGAAACCAGTAGCAAATCACATATGGCTACCAGGAGTGGAGGACCTGCAGGAGGAGGAATGTCTCGTGCTCAGTCTGAAGAAGAGAAAGTACCTGAAGCATTTGAACTACACATATTCAAGCTCCACCTTCTCGTGAAGTTCACCGAAGAAGGAAAAGACCTCAAACCTGAGGCTTTTGATTGCAGGACAATTGAACTCAAATACTACCTTCTCTTACAAGGAAAGGATTTGGAGAACCTGATATCTGGACTATACATTGGATCAATCTGTACAGGAAAGGCAACCGACGCATACAATTTGTTGGCGTAAGCAGTATCTGTATAGCACAGTGGTAGACGATCAAAAGATATTTCACACAGAACTTGGACTCTTCGCTTGTGCACTTTGTATATTTTCTCTCTTGCGCATTCTTTTATACGCAGAGGGGGAAATAGGGCTAACTATATACACATTGGATGTGGCCACCTATGGTGTACTACAAAACACACTAACAGCCGATGTGGCAGTTACCAGTTGATCATGATATCCACAAGTGGACATGACAGCTGTCCCCAATTGGATAAATTAGCCACATATAAACCTTTTATCTATCACACGGTAAAGTCCACGTCATACTTCCAACACTTCCCCTGAAACTTTGCCGCTCTCAATCCTCTGAGGCAGCCTAGTTTCTCTACCAATTCAGGTTATTTGACTTTGCCGTATATCTTCGTAAATCCATCTGCGATCATTTCCGTAGTCGGTATGTAGGTGATAATAATAGTGCCGTCACGAACCTGGTCCTTGATTCAATGAAGTTTAATCCTTACTGTCTTGCTTGGAGTCTGATATTTGCCCATATTTGCATTTTTGATATTTGCCTGATTGTTACTGTACATGGGAAGTGGCTCGCGATTCATAGGTAGCCGACTTGTCTCCTTGTGATTGACTGGCAATGACAGGTGCAATTCATGATCTAGTTTGTTGATCCAAATTCCTTCATTGAGACAGGTTGAGGTAGCGATATATTCAGCATCCGCTGTGCTCTTCGCTGTTATCGACTGCTTCTTCGATTGCCATGCAACTATTGAGCCATACCAGTC
>NW_003298897.1:971706-983715 GCF_000151645.1 Tuber melanosporum
GTTCCTGCCTCCCTGTATATGCAACTCTACCAGTAACCGGGCACTCTCCGCCTCTCACGACTTCAAAACCTGATGGCAACTGTACATATAGTTCCTCCTTGATCTTTCTTTCCAGGAATGCTGCAACAACATCCAGTTGTTGGATCTCGTAGTCGTGGGCAGCTGTAGATGACTGTACTAGCCGAACTGTACTAAGCGAAACCAATGGGATACAGGTATACAAAAGGTCTATTCCGGGTTTCTGTTTAAAGCCATGGGCAACCAAACGGGCCTTATACCGTTCGTGACCTCCCTCCGAACCCAACTTTCTCTGCAACACTAATCGTGATGTAATTGCCTTTCTACCTATTGGCACCTTTTCCACCACGAGCTAAGTCTTATTACTTTCTAGGTTACCAATTTCCTCCTCAACAGCCTTCATCCACAAATCTTTTTCGCGTTATCTAAGTGCCTACTCGATTGACTGTGGACCGGCCTCCACCATTCCAAGAAAGTCAGCTTTTCCTGTGATTCTTGGATTTCTTTCCTCTTCAGGTTCCTCATTCTCCAAATTCCATGCTCCTCCCAAGCTTGATGGTAAATCTTTTAATTCCCGAGTAAGCTGACTATGACTGGACCTCACCCTGGCCCTATCTGTATTGCTCTTGAAGGTATGTCCAACGTATCTGCGAACTGGTTCCTCGCTGTCTTGTGCCGCAGGCCTAACATGTATTATACCAAGTTCTTCTTGGTCTGCCTAAACTGGTTCTGGGTTCTCGTCGTCGGATTCTATGCCACTTCCAAACAATTCACCCAATCCATACTGCTCCGCATGCTTCATATCTCCATTCTTATCCTTCTCAGCAGGAATCTCCACAGCTGATTTCCAATGTCCGAGATCTTCGTAGAAAACTACATCTCGTCTGGTAATCAAACGACAGCTCTTAGTGTCGTAAATCTTATAATGTTTGGATATCAAGCAATACCCGACAAAGATCCCATTTCTCGCCTTGTAATCTAACCTCTTCCGGTACTCCTTTGGTATCTCACACATCACCTTACATCCCCAGACGCGCAAATGACTCATGTCTGAGATTCTGCCAAACTAGAGCGCGTAAGGGGCTTTTCCTTTTAGAGGGCTGCTGGGAGAATAATTGCGGTGATATATTGCTGTCTCACAAGCCAGAACCCAAAATGCCTTGTACGCTGCTACACTGGACATCATACTCAAGACCTTATTCATGAGTGTACGATTTTGATGTTCGGCAAGTTCGTTTTCTTGAGGGGTGTATGGGGTAGTGCGCTCACTCCGAATCCCATTCATACTAAGGTAGTCAAGAAACTTCTTCCCTTGGTATTTGCCTGCACCTTCACTTCAGAGGGACTGAATCTTCTCGCCCTTGGCCTTCTCAGCCTCAGCCTTAAATTCTAGAAAGTAGTTGAACGTGTCCGACATTTGGTGTATAAAATACCAGGAGGTATATCCTGTATACTCATCAGTGAAGAGAACAAAATAGCGGCGCTTTCCAAGAGAGAGGGCTTCGACTGGTCCACGTACATCACTATGAATACATTCTAGGACCTTGGTTGTGGTATGTTGTAGGTGTAAGAATGGTTTGTGGGCCAAACTCCTCCACATACAGTCTTCACACCTAACCTTACTTTCTGTCCTCATATTACTTTCCACTGAGACCTCCATGCTGATGACCACCTCGTTCATTGATCTAATCGAATTGTAGCTAATATGACCCAAACGTTGATGCCAAAGCTCTTGATTCTCGATCTTTTGATTGTATCCCGTCTCTGCTTCAAAGAAGACATGTTCGCTGTGGCATGATTTTTTCTTGTGACTTTTGGTTGACTACGTAGCAAGCAGGAAAGGCCTATTTCACATTCGCGCAGTCCCTATAGGAACTGAATTCTGATACAGGCAACAACCAATTCTGTAGTCAATCTTTACCTCTAGTCTGCGCTCCATCAGCTGACCTAGTGACAGCAGATTTTGGCAGCTTGGGATGTGAATAACATTGTCGATAGCCACCTTTCGGCTCCTACCCTGTGGTAGGATTACGGTAACCTCAACTGTACAAATTCCCCCACTTACGAGATTTCTTCTCTCAGCGACATTGACAGTCCTTTCTCCTGAAGTATAGGAGCGATATATGGTAAAGTATGACCGAACTCCGGAAATATGTTTTGAGTAACCACTATCTATCCACTACTCCTCATCTAAATCTGGCTGTCCCAGAGAGAGCACAGTATCTCTCATTCTATTTCTGTCAAAACTCCAAATTGCAGAAGCAGACTGATCTCCATTGCCAGTTCCATTTCTGGCAGTCTCCCTTCTACCTATATTTCGGTATCTTCCTCGTTGTCCTCCATTATTCGAATACGAATTTCCTGCTCCACCTTTTGACCAGCACTGCTTCTTCCCATGACCTCTCTTTCCGCAATTATAGCATACGATACTCATATCACGTCCAGTTCTTTCACTGGAGTAATTTCCTCTACCGGTATTACTGCTTCTGGGGTTCTCATTCCGCGATTTCTGTCCATTTCCGGTGTGAGAATACATGACATCACCTCCAGAGAGTCCTATCCTATTTTTTCTTTCTGACTTGAGACTGCTGTTGTGTTTCACCATCACGTCCATTAGTTGATGAGGTCTGCTGGCAATACTATGGATATGGCGAAATGTTCTCCATACCTCATCATCCATAGGTAAGGCCCGTAGGATGATATATGAGGCCTCAATATCACTAATCCCGTGACCTTCACTATCACAAAGTGCAAGATCACAAAGCAAGGATATAAACTTGTCATTAAATGCGATAACAGTGGCAAAGTCGCCAACCTTCAACAATCGGATATCATCATTAATCTGGTGGAAGGGTTCCGCTGTGCTGTCCTTCTAGTCTTTCCTCAGTTATGTCCATATCTTTTTTGATGTCTCTATATTCCAGTATTTCCTTGGAAATTGGGGCTGCATATGGCTCGCTAACAACGCCTTCGCCATAACATCACTCCATTTCCATTTCAGTTGCTCTTTTGTAAGTGAGGTAGATCTAGTAGTACTACCACTACATGCATCTAGTGGGAGGGAACCGGCACCAGAAGGGTATTTCTCCGTTCCGTCTATGATAAAAGTTAATCCTTTCCCGTCGATCAATATCATCATATCCCGGCCCCACCGCTCATAGTTTGTGTGGTTCAACAACTCGACATTCAACTTCAGGTTCATTCCTGATGACTCTAAACTGGACTCGCTCATGGCATCAGTTTGGTCGGAGACTCGTGGTTGACTTTTCTTTCTTTCAGGAAATATCTTTCTAGGGCGTCAATTTGCCCGGGCTCATAACCTGTTGGGGCAAGCGGTATCTGTATAGTACAGTGGTAGACGATCGAAAGAGATTTCACACAGAACTTGGACTCTTCGCTTGTACACTTTGTATATTTTCTCTCTTACACATTCTTTCATATGGGGAGGGGGAAATTGGGCTAACTATATACACATTGGATGTGGCCACCTATGTTGTACTATAAAACACAGTAACAGCCGATGTGATAGTTACCAGTTGATCATGATATCCGCAAGTGGACATGCCAGCTGTCCCCTATCGAATAAGTTAGCCACGTATAAATCTTCTATCTCTCACACGGTAAAGTCCACATCCTCCTTCCAACACTATTAATGCTACAAGGATTATGGCGGTAATGTAAGATTAAGAGGATCTACTCTTCTCCATTACCAGGAAGGCCGATTCGAATCCTCTATCACAAACGATATCCTAGATAACAAATTCAACCAGCTCTACACAGTCAATGGAATACATGTTAAATGAATCACAGATGTAGCTACAAATCTCCTGATGTACAAGGACTGAATGAAGAAAGGAAGCATCTCTAATTATATAGTCATACAGAGATTCTACGCTGTCATGCACCCTACCCTTCGATGAGAGGTAGAGCTACTCGAGGAGTATGATGATGATATATCATTACTAATTACAAGAGCAGAATGGAAGGACGCCATCCTCCATGAAGCCCAGGTGTACAAGAAACAGACATCCTCTAGCAGTCATAGGTAACAGCGGTACAAGCCCTCCAACAAGTATGAAGATAATACCCCAAGGGCTTTGAAAAAGAAAACAAAATCATCCTAAGAATTGAGACGACAAAAGAGAGAATGTTGTGAATTGAGAAAAACAGGATACAGGGCAAAGAACTGTCCTAGGAAGAAGAGAAAAGAAAAGGCAACTAAGCAAGAGGCATCTGCCCATAACCATGAGAGCGATGGTGATGATGTCCAATGAAGCGAATATGAGGAAATCCATGTCGGACATATGGATGTGGACTGCAACAGTGTCCGATCTCCTTCTACATTCAAAGAAGACAGCGACCTTAAATGTACAATTCTGATCAATGGCAAGAAGGATGGCATTCTATTCAATACTTCTGTAATTGGAAGAGATATAATTAGTAACGCCTTTGTCTCCCTCGATGGATGTCCAACACGAGAACAGAACCAGCCCATACCAGTCAATATGGTACTGAAAAGATCACAATCCACAAGCCACAAAACCTGTTGTACAACTTTCCGACTTGGCTCAGCATCCTACTGGCCTACGAGATGCTAG
Organism: Tuber melanosporum; assembly: GCF_000151645.1. Lineage (NCBI taxonomy): Eukaryota > Fungi > Ascomycota > Pezizomycetes > Pezizales > Tuberaceae > Tuber > Tuber melanosporum. Next base: position 976,323 of record NW_003298897.1, read on the forward strand.
TTGGAAACCTAGCCCAATATAATGCCCTAATAGGAATGCCATTCCTGAACTGCCACAAAGCTATGATCATATATGTAGAATTAACTTTTGACTTCCCAGAACAGAAGGTCCAAGTTTCATGCAAACCAATAGCTGGCGTGTACCGAGCCACTGTCTATGAAGCAACTGCCCAATGCCTATTCCATGAGTACTCTGATATATTCCCAGATGAAGTTCCCGAAGAACTACACCATATGAGGGAGGTGAACCACCACATCTGCCCTCTAGACCCGTCTAATATTAAGAACCAATCAATCTACTCCATTCCTGACACATACAAAGACCCACCATGAGACTGAATAAACTAGCAACAAAGAAGATAAGTCATCTACCGAGCAGAGGTACCAGGTACCGTACCTATATTTGTCTAACCCAAAGCAGAGGCAAAAGAATGTTCCCACCGGTTGATCTTAAACTACAAAATGAAAAGATGGTTATTGACAGCTCCTTGTATCCCAAACCAAACAAAAGGTCCTGAATGCAGTAAGACAAGCTAGATTTCGAAGCAAGATTGACCTAAGTGAATGGCTATATCCAGACAAAGTTACATCCAGAGAGTAAACACTGTAACTGTAAAGTGTTTACAAGGTACTAGTTACTGTATCGGTAAAGGTATGATAGTTGGCAGGTGGCCTGCTCTACCAGAGAGGAGGCAAGAGCTTAAAGCTAAGGAGATTTTGAAGGTGTACTGAGGAACAATGAAGTAACCATTCAACCAAGTATATTGAAATACTGTCTGTGGAAGTCTCCCTATTCTATCTTAGAAACAGGCGGTCTTTAAATACACAAATCTGTTCATGTCTAACATGAACGAAATTAATCAAAGGTATCAATTGATACACTTTGGTAAAACCAATTAAGTATTAAAGCTATACTTAAAACAAAACATAAAACGTAAACAAAGTATCAAATGATACTTAAAACAAACCAAGTATCAAAGATATACTTAAAATAAAATATAAACCAAAACCCATAATTGAGTACCCATACTGGTTACAATAACAGTTTCAAAACACACTTAAGAAGTTTCATTAGCCAGTTTATATTATAAGATGATATGAATGCACACGCCACCTTCATGCAAATTATAGAAAACCTCCAATGCGAATATCTCAACCATTTTGTACGGGTTTACATTGACGATATTCTCATTTTCTCATACTCTGAAACAGAACATGCATATCATATAGGTTTGGTTCGCACTACACTAAGGGAAGATAACTGCTATACTAGCAGACACAAATCAATCCTGTTTGCTGACAAACTCGATATCCTTCGAGATATGATAGATAACTAAGGAATACATACCGCACTGAGAAAGATTTCCAGTTTAGGAGAATAGACAACACCCCGAAATCAAATATAACTCATGCTATTCTTAGGACAAGTCTTCTATATCTTCCAGTTTCTACTACACCAAACGACTATAACAGTACCACCCACAGACCTTTCAGGCAATGTGGAATTTGTCTGGACCCATACTCATGACCAAGACTTTACCAAGATTAAGGAATTGATAAAGAATGCCAATGTTAGATGGCCTGCCGACTCCAGTAAATCAGGCCCGATACACCTGATTACTGACACATCCTATATTGGAGTTGGAGTATAGATTGAACAAGAAGCTTCGCATGAAATGGCAAGGCTGATAGCATTGGGCAGTAGGAAGTTCACTAATTCACATATGAACTGTGGAACCACAGACAAGGAGGCCCTTGCTGTATTTGATGCTCTTAGAGCTTTCAACCGCATCCTGATGGGGCAATACCGTCACCATTGTTACTGACCATCAGCCTCTTACTAATCCTAAGACCGAAAAGCTTCCTGAGAGGAGAAGAATACGATGGAGAGGAGAAATCAGCAAATACAATACAAAAATCATCTATACTCCTGAAAGAACCAACCATTTAGCTGATGTCCTCTTCTGCCTTCATGAGAACCAAACACTCACAAACACTCCTCCTATTTATGACTATACAAGATACAGCGAAGATAGCCCTTACCACACCTCCTATGAAGAGGAACCATCGCTAGCTACAGCCAGTAATGCCCCTCCCTCCAATACCTTCTCTTATACTATGTACTGAGCTACTCGAAGAGTAATGGGAAAGGATATTGATAACGAATGGAAAGATGATTGCACCCCCTGCAACACCCCTCCTCACGAGCTTAAACAAAGCAGACTTCACTGATTCAATTGTCAACTTGATACCGGCTCCTTTCACTAGAGTGAAATTAAATTCGGTAACAGATACAAATGACTGTACTATACCTCTGATGAAGATTCCAATGACACCAACTTTGATACTGCAGAACAAGAAAAACAAGAACAAGAACCGATAATGGACGACATCAATAATGGATTGAGTCAAACTCTCCTTACTCTTAATCCTACTCCAAGATGAGATCAATCTCTTGAACAACTTGGAGAAGCAGCTTTCTACGTGAACACAATTTTCTTTTTGCACCCCCCATAGTCAGTTCCGCCATCTTTACCTGCCATAATTGATTTACTACCACCATTTGCTAAACCCGGCGAGTATACAATAACCAAACTGTTCGCTGTCATACCACCCACCATTCCTGAACACTGCCGACAGCTCTATGAAACCTTGGTGGAAGATGATAACCCTGTGGAACCAATGCGAGGATTCCTCATTCTGGATGAAGGATACATTAGATCAACTATGGAGAAATTAACCTCTTCCTTCCGTAGCTACATGATAGCAGGATACTGCCATGACCCAATTTACTTCAAAGCCATGGACAGCTCCGGACATGGAGACCTCACCCCTTACAATATATCCAATATAAGGGTCTATACTAGCACCCACTATAGTCAACATTGCATATACAACCTGAAAGACTATATGTTCAATATAATGACAATTATAGAATATGTTATGACCGAAATCTATAACAAAGGACACCATAGTGAGGACTGCAACCTCCAATATGACTCAGAATATGTTTGCTGGCCTGAAATGCGGAAAGATATTCATGATTTCATCAAACAATTTGAGCTCTGCTGGACAAATAACGAATAAGCACAACTGCCTGAAGTGAAAGTGCAGACCCTTGAGTTACCTTGTGAAATATTCAAATCCTATACTATTGATTTCGCAGTACTATTCAACAAGTCTGCCAGATATGACACTATCTTGGTAGCTGTGGATCGGTTTTCTGAATACATATAACTCATACCAATGAAGGTCACCGACCTCTCTAAAGGCACCTGGAATAACCTCCAGGGATAGTGATTCACCCCATATAGATACCCATTATCTATTGTCAGTGATGCTGATCCCTGTTTCACAGTCAGATTGTGGAAACAAACCTCAACCTCGCTTGGAATAAATCATATTATGGCTACTCCTGGATAACAGGAGACTAATAGTCAAGCAAAACGAAAGATCGGCGAAGTTAAGACCTGAATTAGGAACATGGTTAAGGAATGACAGCTGCACTGGGAATTAGCCCTCACTCAGCTTGCTGCATATATTAATACCGGATATTCAGACACCTTGGAAATGTCTCCATACAAGGGAATCTTCAGCTGCCAATACCCGCTCCTACGTATAACCGTCTTCAAGAACACCAGAATCTATACCTCAGATAACCATTTACACTGCGATCAAGCTATCTAGAATGATGCCTTCTAAGCCGTTAAAGCTGCTTGACTTCGGAGTACCACTACTCCTCAGAAGAGACAATGCAAGCATATTACTATTCTACTTGGTGATAAGCTTATGGTGGATGGAAACATGTTTATTACCAATGTTGGACATGGCAAAAAGGTACAACTACAATGGTGAGGACCTTTCAAAGTCTTATGCTTTGATGAGCATACAGAAAGCTACACTATCCAGATGGATCGATGCATGTATTACTGCAAAACTACCATTTTCCATGACTCTGCCATTAAGCAATTCTACACAAACGATGACTCCCAGTTCCCTTGACCAATCCACTCTCTACCTGCACCTATCATCATTGATAAGAAGGATGAATTAGAAGTTGAAGAAATCTGACACCATTGTCTTTGATATCAGAATGATCAGTCGCAGTTCAAATGAAAACGATACCCAATAAGCAAAAGCCGCTCAGGGCCACGAGAAGGACTGGAGCATGCTATCGATATTGTGAACGAATGTTGGAAGCAAAACATGCCAAACGAATTGCTTTCTCCAACAATCAATTACATCACCATGTGCTGGACACTAACGATGCCAGAAACTAAGTAATGGCAGATTGAACTCGAAGTGAGAGATGGGTTTTAGGTGCCATACCTTGAGCCGGAATTCGAATGCAGCGATGAAGAAAACCAAGCATTGGAACAGGTTCTGGACAACCCCGTCCTGGCTACCTTGTATTATCCCGATACTATAATGAGGTCAAACTATGTCGAACTTAATGTGAGGCTACAACAACAGATTATTTGACTGTTATTGAACCATCATGTATTAAAACCTGAAGACCACTTCTCTATTCTCTAGATAGACTACTCCCCTAATTGTGACAATGCTTGGGTAGATGTACCTCATTAATCTAGTATTTGAGAATAAGGGGATCTACATTTCTGGGAGTCTAAATGTTTTATTAGGATTTCCTCTAGTCCCTGGTATAATACTTATGATGAAGAACACATAGACGAGACTGAAGCCTTCAGTTTCTTAGATTCCTCCTTTGAACTTTATTAGATTTTGTTTATGAATACATTGTTGTTTTGTTTTGAGGAATGTAACTGGTACGAGTACTGGGTTATTGGATTTGCTTTATATTTTGTTTTAAGTATTGCTTTGATACTTAGTTTGTTTTAAGTATCGTTTGATACTTGGTTTCGTTTTATATTTTGTTTTAAGTATTACTTTGATACTTTTTTTGTTTTGAATATCGCTTGATACTTGGTTTTTGTTTTACATTTTGTTTTAAGTATTATTTTAATACTTAATTAGTTTTACCAAGGTGAATTGATTGATGCCTTTGATTAGTTTTGTTCACGCTAGACATGAACAGATTTCTCTACTTAAAGACCGCCTGATCACACAATGGAAAAGGCAGACTTCAACAGACAGTATTTCAAAATACTTAGTTGAACAGTTACTTCTTTGTTCCTTAGTACAACTTTGAAATCTCCCTGATTCTCAGCTCTGGTTTCCGCTTTGGTAGAACCAGCTTCCTGCCATCTAGCGTATCTTTTTCAATAATGTGATTAGCACCTTGCGAACACGTTACACTCGGTAATATTTATCATCTGATGCTCATATAATGCTCTTCAATAGTATCCATAGTCGTATTGTTGCTATTCATAGCCTACACATCTAGCATTGTTACATATCATACTGCTTCTCTAACCTTTAAGCGCATTACATTATATAGTAAATAAATATGTGATAATTTAAATATTATCACTATAATCCTATTAAGCGTTGAAAATGTTTATCTTCATAAATATGGGACCATGACATACATTGATTTGTCAGCAGAATTAAGTAAAATAAATAATGCATATCTTAAGCTACTATATCATAATATGAATAAAATTGTCAATGAATAATCTTCACATACTTATTACTTAAATTTCCTAACTTATTTCTGTTTGGTTCCAGAATCTTCTCTTACTATATTGAGTACTACCACATTCCAGATTTAGGTACAGTTGCCAATACTGGTAATGGAAAAAGTTTCAAAATAGATGAAGTTATAAGCACTGTTATTAGAAGTATATTAGTTAGCTTCTCTCCTCAGCTTTTGACAAAGCAAAATAATTTCAAATGAAACCTCTAGATAAAGTTTAACATTGGAGTCGGCAGAACCTGTAGAATATTCTTCATTTAAAACTTTTATGCCTTACAGCGAACTAATAGTGTCCATACAATAGAGCCCCTAAACAATACTGTTTACTTTTAAAGCAATCTGCCTTAGCATTAATGCATACTTATTAAAATAAGTTCATGGAATAATAAGCTCAATATTGTGAATAAACTCATCACAGTATTGTCATAAGCGTATCTTTACTTAATGCAATTTCTAACTTACCAGAAATCTATCTTTAGGATTATTTAACTCTATTCTGATATTATTGGAGTATTAACTATTTTGGGTTACAGTTTTGTGAATCAATTGTAGTATTTGTTTAACTATGACCTTAGCTGTTTTTTAAACACTGGGCGGGTATTGTCCATAGGTATAAATTGAGCTTTTGAATTGTTAAAAGCAAATACTTCTATACCTTGTGTGGACAGTACCTTCAAGACTAGAATTACTCTTTCTATTATTTATTATCAGCAGTAATTTCTATTCTACTATGTCTTGTATGCAAATTGTATAATCTCATCGGCAATTATATAAGCTAAAATACTAACTGTAGTTACAAACTTGCAACTACTAACTAGATTACAACACCTAGTATTCATTTAAATAGATTATACTACTCATATGTAAACATATTGTAGCTACAAATCGTTTTCCTTTAAACTCAATTTGTCCTGTATAACTAGGCTACTAGCTGCAACTGGCCTGCTTTATCATCTGAGTTGAGGACCTTATAGTGCGCTTGATTTTCCTTAATGCATTATACTTTACATGAGTTCATCTATTGTATGATAACTTTAATTCTATAGTACTTATTATTTGCATTCATGTGATGACCACAATTGACAAAGCTTTGGCATTACATGACATTAAAGCCTATTTTGTGAACTTCTTATCTGCAGTAGATGGACAATATATCCATAATGGTTATCATATCTGTAATACCTGAATAATAGTTTGTTATCTAATGATTCTTGGGATCCTGCCAATATTTGACCTCTACGATTTTAAATACTCTACGTTTTACTCTTTCTATCTTTCTCTTAACTGTATACTTAATAGTTTCTATTTGAACTGTCCGCTATAAAAATACCAGGTGTTGAGATAAACTGCATTATAGATATTATTCTTTTCAAACCTTGCAACCAAGTTTGATCTTTTCGATGCTTGTATCATTCCTGTTCATGATTATGTTCCTACAATATGTATTTCCCCTGCAAGTATCTATTTCAAGTTCTAATATCATTACACCATATCTTATCTCCAATCATCTTTCTTTGCTAATGGAATACTTGATTTTTACTTTTTCTCCCTTTGTTTAGCTTAAATTAAGAGTAATAAGATATGAGACTCTTTACTCTTCTCCTATTTCAAAAACTGCAATACTTCTAAGGAGAATATATCATGAAATCATGTAGGGCTTAATGGTAAACTTTACTTCATATTCTTTATATAACCAATTTGTTGCGAAGTTTGTATCTACTCTTAAAAAGTGTCAAACCAAAAAAAGGCAGTTAGCTAATTCCTATTATACTTCAAG
>NW_003298897.1:984265-988230 GCF_000151645.1 Tuber melanosporum
CCTGAATCTACCCATAGCAAGTCTCTTGTTGAATCAGATTCTACTTCTCTATTGCTGCCTGGAAATATTCCACAGTACCATGGTACCTTCATTCATCCTGGGAGAATCACTTTCTCAAGGCTGTTGTGAGAAATATCCTGGCATTCTTAATGGGATTGAGATCTGGTAAGTTGGAAGGACAAAGTAATTTTTTATATCCATATTCCTCTTACTATTTTTTTATTTCCAAATGTGCATGCTATGATGGATTAGTAGTAGTTATATAGATAGTTTCTGGAGCTCTGTTTATATCTTCTATGAAAAGGATAAGAGATGTCTAGTTTATCTCAGTTTCATATTTGTGTACATTGCAGTCAAGTCGATCACCTTTGATGGTTCTCTCCTCTTCAGTTCTCCTGCTGAAAAAAATTATATCTGTCTTTCCGCTATGCCGAATTCTACCATATATCCTAATGTTGGTACATTCTGACCTCATGACATGCTTTAACCCTTGTTTCTTCTAGCTCTTCACCTGGTCGAAGTCTGACCTTTCTTCCTACTAGATTTTGGTCATTTTCAATAGTGGGTTCATCCATAAAAACTAACTACTTCCCAGTTCCTATCCAGTTTCTTCTCATCTGTTCAAATCCCTTTCTCTTCTCCTTTTGTCTTTTCCTCCACGATGGCTTTTTCAAGGTATTTTGAGCTTAAAACACGCTTCCTCAGGGATCTTATTTATCTTATCTTTCCCAAGGCCAAAATTAGCCTTCTGAGTAATATCCCTTAGTGCTAAATAAACCTCAGAATCAATAATATTAAGAACTACCTTACTTTTGGCAGTAATATTTTTGGCAGGTCTGACAGCTCTGGGAGTAGCATGGGTGTTGCCATCATGAATTTTGGGTCTTTAGATTACTGATGCAAAAGTTGAGCTGGAGAGGTTTATCAACTTAGAAATTTTATTATACCCCATAACAGTATGTTTATATAGGGCATAAATTTCTTAGTTTCTGTTTTTGTGCACTCTTCTAGTATGTCATGGGGCTATAGTAGTGCCAGGATGTTTTGGTTATGTACTATAAATGCTATTGCTATGGACATTAAGAGATCTTATTCGACAGGTTTGTATCATTGTTAAAACAAGTAATTAATACATGTTATTTAATCTCTGTTGTACTTAGATTATAAAAATATTAATTCTGGTACAACTGTTATTGTATAGTGTTATTAGCTATATGCCATTTTAGTTTAGCCATATTAGTAGCATATGTGATACATTATCAGGAAAAAAGGCATCGAGGATACAAGCAATAACAAAAGAGAAATAAAACGAAAGAAGAACATTTATCTGGAATACGAATATTGTTGTTAATAGTGTCGTTCGGGCCCCTGCGCGACGGCAGGAGGAATACTGGAAGGAATATAACTGTTCGCCTGCTGCTATCTAGGAAGGTTAAGATTACGCAGAAGCTCGACAATGGTTTCTGGTCTCAATCATGCCGATTTGTACCTGTCTGCATCAGGTAACATGCTCAGGAGAGCCATGATAATGGTAGGGCGTTCGGTTGAGGAGGGAGGGAGGTACATTCGAATCGGCTGTTGTTGATGCGGTTGAAGCTGCCACTAATTTTGCTGATACATTTCGGGTCTGGGACCTCCTCCGTGCATACCATAGTCCCGGTCCCGGATATTCTGGTCGCCACTCTGCATCATCGGTTACTGTTGCTTCTGGGGATACATCTTCGGATGTCGCCTTCCGCCTGAAGCGCTCCTCAATGGAGAGTGGGGTTGGAGGCGCTTTCCGCCCTTCTGGTACTCGGAATCGTGGGAGAGGTCCTCATTCAAGGGTTGTTTTTGAGAAACAATTCGGAGGAGCAGGCGTTCTCGGTAATCGCGGCCGCCTCGCCTAATATAGTCGAGATCCGGTTCTGATATGGCTTGTGGTTTCGGTTTGCGTTGTTGTGTTGTGGAGACAATGCCCTGGAACGAGCAGTGATCAACGGCTATATAGGCATATTTTCTCGAGAAGCGAGAACTAAGTGGATCTACGTCACAGGTCAGTGATTCACTCAGCACTTGTGATAGCAAATTTCATAAACCGGGAGGATAGATTTCACTCCAGCGTTTCTCCAGCTTGTAAGCCTGGCCAGGCTCCCCGTAGTGCGCTTCGTAGTTGTAAAAGAATTCGTACACCTTTCCCGCCTTTTCAGCTGTTACCCTGCCAACACAACTATCGAACACAGCTCTCGCATATAGGAATAGTTAGCAAACGGAACCCTTAATATCCATGGGCGAGCTAGAACCTACTAGTAATATCGTGAATAGCCACCATGAGCCTCCAATACTGCAAAACAAAATTCTCTTCTTGTGGGAAAATCCCAACCTTGTTTGAACTGGATATACTCCAACCACAACTGCTTGACGCCTTCAAAGGGCATGGTGACCGCTCTCTTATACACGTTCCGTAAGGTGTCTATCTCGTAGTTGTCTGGCCAGCCACTGCCAACTCGCCCTCCTGGTTCACTCGGAACAAATTCAATTTATTCGGTCCAAATTCTCCCAGCCTCGCGGTCAAATACATATTATTCCATACAAATTCATAGAATTGGTTAACAACCGGGCGTGATTTCCCTTCTATATCTCAGGTTAGATCATTCCAAGAGCGGACATAATCCAAGTACAAGGACCAAAGTTCAACATTGTGGACATTAAACAAAGAAATCTGGGAAATCCGCTCAACGTGGTTCGCTAGTTCCATCATGACATAATATATCTACTGGTCAGCCTGTATTAAACGAAGGGATAACGTTAGCACGCGTGCTCGCACATCGCAAACTTCCATAAATTACCGGTACATGGATGTACGAAATATAAGGTGGGCATAAAGGAAACACCTACAGCATCTGCAAATACTACAAAGAACCTCTCATAAACAGCTCTAAAATTGTCCATTTTGATCGTTTTCCTTTGTTCGTCAATTAATGCCAGCCAAGCGTCATTTCTCCTTCCGGATGCTCTGCAATCCAATGGTCAAGCTGTCCTCCAATGCAATGTACGAAACTGTTCCTCATACTGGCAACGATCGTCTCCCCTTTTGAACTGGGCTCTGAACTGGTACAACCGTACAAGGGGAATTGACAGGAACATGAGTAGTAGACCATACCGGAACGGGATCATTATTATTTGCACCAGAGGTTGGAGTAGTAATAGGTATTGTGTGAGGAGAGGAATCATTATTATTTTCATCGGGGACAGGAGCACCAACGGGGGTAACAGAAGAGGATAAAATTGTGGACGGCACTTGTGTGCTTGGGCAAGCACCCTGTTTGCATTCAGGAGATGCTTGACAGCAGTCTCGCACAGTGTCGAACCTTTGACACCCGAGGGTCGACCGTTAGGACTAGCAACAGCGAACCCCTAGGAGGAGGGATGTAGTACCAGAAGAAGCCGTCGAAGTACCTTTCGACTCCCTAATTCTTAAATGGTTGTCGTCTGCAACTTGATCAGATAATTCCCTAATTGTACCTGCTTGTTCTGCTCCCTCTTCTGCCTCATAGTGAATCAGTCTCTGGAAATTGATTACTGTAATTACGGCCACCCGCATGAAGAACAAGAAGTTGAATCCAGAAAAGGCTATGCCAGAACAGGGCCTATTGCAGGTGGCACAGCTGCCGCGATGGAACATCCTGTAGTTCTTTTCCGGTGACAACTAGCACCAGATGGCGGTTTCCTAGTAGCCCGGCAATGATAGTGGGACTGGTTGCAACACCAATCACCCTTAAATCGTTATCGTGCTTCTGCAATGTTCCACGGTTTACGGTGTTGGGTTTTAACCAGAACCCTAGAAGCACGAGTGATTATGGCAGTCGAAATGAACTGCTCAAAATATTAGTTGGTGTCTTGCTATAAAGCGCCTCGCTTTTAACAGTCTTCTTGGGTTACAACACACTTCGAGTATTAACTCCGGCGATTCAATACACAAACGG
>NW_003298897.1:988439-994559 GCF_000151645.1 Tuber melanosporum
TATTTGTTTTCAAAGGTAACGGCGTAGGATCACACCCAGTGTTCATGTTACCTTCGAACATATAATACATGGAAACTTGTTTTGAAGATGCAGGAAATGAGTCTTGACAAATCAGCGAGAGAGGTGACGTACAAGTATTATTGTGGGAGCTTAACTTTCCGCATTACTTCACAGACTAATTTATGTTCTTGCCTACATTTACTACTTACTCTAATACTGCTATCTTGTACTAGCTCTTCAAGATTGCTGAGATATAGGTACTCTAACTTTACAACTGGTTGTTATTCTACATCAATTACAACTTATAGTACATTAAAATAATATAGTCTTAGTCCTTCTCACACTTTGGGCCTTGCATTATGTAATTTATTCAGCTGTTGAACATGATTAAGGGGGTGGTATTTTCAATTGTGGGATAAGATATGTGCTACACGATATCCAGTGTGGGTGACATAAGTACCTATTAACTACTGGGTATGATAAAGTTACACAATAACAATTGATATTCTTTGCTCAATGCCAATATAGTAAACAACAATAACAAGAGCGACAATAGTTGATATATGCACTAGATATCACTGTTACTGGCCATAATTGGTGCACTTCAGTTAATTTTGTTAATAGCCCAGTTTATTTAAACACCAACATTCAGTTGTCCAATGAATTCTGTTTGCTTGGCAGCGGTTTTGCTTTTTGCTTACTATATAGATGTAGGTTAGATGAATGTACAACGATAACTAACATATATCTGAAAAATAACTACTGCTTCATTTTAGTATTAAAAATCATTTCAGTTAATCTGGTAGAATGATACTAGAGCACTCTTTGATACACGATAATGCTCTGCGTTTGGTCATGTTGGATGATTTTTGAGCATTAATATATTGTGGATATTGGTTAAGATGTGGTTGTGATTGTTTGTTGGATGCAACTATAGTTGCTACAGGGTTGCATTGTTGCATGGTGTTATTATCAGGTTTAGTTAGTTTCAAAGTATGAGGGTTACTACTACCCTTATAGTATAACTACTGTCTTAGTAGCAATACTGCTATTCAAGTAGTCAAAATACTAAACTTGGAGTATTACTATGGCAAATTGCTAACCATTTGTTAAGATATATAGATATATGATTTGTTTACTATAATATTAGTAGCAGCTGTTCTCAATTCTTGATCCTAATATGAATGAAATAACTTACCTCTTTTTTAATCTATTTCATCCAACGTTAAGAGAGTAGTATTATGACTACTATAGTATGATAGTAGTAGTATTACTACTATTATACTGCTGTAACACTTCTGAAGTAGTAGTACTACAATAGTATAATAAGAAATTTCCAGTATGTGAACCACATGGGTGAGTATAAGCTGATATATTTCAATCTGACTATGATATGCTAATATAAAAAGACTCTCTCAAACTTTTAACTCTATCTAATAGAAGATGTTATTCTGAATTTATTTGTATTTTCTGAGGATGATTTTACTGAAAGATTTTGCTAACATGATGTACTTAATTCATAAGCTTCTAAATTACAGAAGTAGGTTAAAGGTAAAGCTTAGTCCAATCTTCCCACTTATTCCAGTTTCCCAAACTCCCTTTCTATTCAATAGCAAGCTTCCCCTCCATCTAACCTCTTGTTATTTCCTGATACCTTACTCTCTTATTCACTCGCAAGGTGTAGGATTTCGTATTCTTGGATCTGCTGATTTGATCACATTGGCATTCCCTCAAATATTTAATTGGCAACTTCAGATATTATAAAAGATATAGCCTTTGGCCGGAACCTATTGTAGATGATACTGAAGATATAGGTGGGTTGCTTGTCACTTGCAACATGATATACATGTTTTGTATCCGAATCTATCAGACTTTAATTACAAGTATCTTGACATGGAAGTTCTTTGCCATTTACTACCACTATATGTTTGCTGATTCTACTAGTTCATTCCATTGCTATTCTAATTAATTAGCCTCCAATTCAGTATGCAAAAAATCTTCAATACCATTTACCAATTCCATAATTCAAAAATGTCCTGAGATTGAATGTGGATGGAATAATGAATGAAGAGATTAAAATGTAAAGTGTAATATATAAGTGTAATATGAAATAATTCACTTTTATCCTTTAAATATAGTCTACATTTTAAGTTTTCTATTTCACATCAGAATTAAGAGGTAAAATTAACTACGTAATTGCAGATATTCTACCTCAAAAGACGTTAAGCTGAAGTATAATTTGCAAGTGGTTACATATTTCGTCTGATCAACTATGCCATATCATAAAGCTTGACTACAACTCTCTGTGGTTCTAGCTATCAAGAACAAACAAAATTGAAAAAGCTAAATAACTCTCAAAATATCTGAAACAAAGTATTATTGATTCAGAAGAACTGGAAACAATTATTTACTAAATAATAACAACACTACTTTAAAAGTAGTTAAGTGGAAGTAAATCTTGGAGAAGGTTGAATTGTTTAGTTGAATCAAGCATACTCTTACTCTATTCTGTAGATATTTTATATTTGTTTATAACAATATAAAAGACCCCACTTCCTTTTTCATTCATATTGATATCTGTTGCATCTGCACCAGCCGCTAGATTCCTTGTTGTGGAGTGCTACACCTTAGAACTTATGGCTTTACTGTTTTCATCAACAATCAAAATTCGTCTTCCCTACAATGCCACACTTATAACTCCTCTCTTCATTTTCTCATTCTCTCACATATCTTTTTTCATTGACTTACAGCATCTTAACTCCATGTATTGTGTCTTTTATCATTCTTTTCTTTTCATTAATTTTCATCATCCTACAGTTTTCTGGTTTATTTTCCAGTGTACAGCACTACTCTGTAGGTATAACATGTTGGCAAGGTGCTATTCACCTTATCGGTAAAGGTACGATAGTTAGCAGGTGGCCGGCTCTACCAGAGAGAGGGCGAGACCTAAAGACTAAAGGAGATTTCGAAGATGTACTGAGGAACAAAGAAGTAACTGTTCAACCAAGTATATTGAAGTACTGTCTGTCAATGTCTGCCTTTTCTATCATAGAAACAGGCGGTATTTAAATACACAAATCTGTTCATGTCTAGCATGAACAAAACTAATCAAAGGTATCAATCGATACACTATGGTAAAACCAATTAAGTATCAAAGCAATACTTAAAACAAAACATAAAACAAAATCAGATATCAAATGATACTTAAAACAAACCAAGTATCAAAGTGATACTTAAAACAAAACATAAAACAAAACCAAGTATCAAAGCGATACTTAAAACAAAACATAAACCAAAACCAATAACTGAGTACCTATACTGGTTAAAGTAGGGCTCAGGACCTGTCGCTTTTATCAACGGACATCCATCCATCTGGCGAGGCATGCAACACATAAAACTCTTTTATTATCCTTCTGCATTTCTCTTTTCCTCTTGCATACTATTTAAGCATTTTATTTCTATGTATTGTAGGTTTTACATGGCTGATTGAGGTAGAACCAATATTTTCACTTGAGTGGTGCCAAGATCAGGTTAACAAGACAGCATTGGATCTTTCCCCACAATGGGTACATTCCAGCATCCTGTATCACTTCTATCTCTAATTCCTCTCAAACATTACTTTTTATCCATCTTTGTTGATTCTGCTTACAGTATTCATCTCAGTACAGTCTTTGAGATTCAGAGTGACTTTTTTTTTCCATTATTCTACATTTCAATTTTTATGTCCATGATGGAAAATATCTTGGGGTGTACAGCAGAGCATGCTGGTGCGCAGTTTGACAAATACTGTGATCTTCAGCACTCATTGATCTCTAACTCAGTATCACCAGTGCATCCCAGAGTACCAATCATACCGAACGCGCACAATCAGATTCGCTAGTATTCAATGATAGCTACGCAGTACATATTGAGAGATTATATCGGTAGCGGCTCAGTACACTTTGAATATCGCAGTCAAATGTATCTTACGTGGCAGAAGTGTCTTGATCTCACAAAGTTACTTCCAATTGCGTTGTCCACCTCTCCTTGGAATGATAATACTATGACCTGTAACCTTTGTATCTAAGTTCATCCTATGTTCCTTACACACTTCTTAAAGTTTGAGAATTGTCTCTAGCTACCCTGGACGCTACTATCCCACTGTATTGGACAGTTGCTACTAAATGTATTGTATTTGGCATAGACAATTTCTGTATCAAAAGCGGGTCACCGTCGTTGAGTTACTCGCAAGTGTTACTGGTTACAACCAGGACCGAATGCAATCTCTGGTACACGCCCATGTCCCTATTGTGAATGCATGTGGGTCACACATAGTCAACGAAGACCAGAGGCCCATGGCATATGCCAGATAATATAATTAGTGGTCGGGCAATTTAGAGTTCAGAGTTTAGCCTCATAACGGATGAGATCGCGTGCAGCTGAGAACCACCAAGTGTTAAAATTTCTAATTATAGTGAATTCAAGAAACAATAAAACTGCTGTGTGGCTGGAGGTCAAACTAGTGTAAATTCAGAAATTTATTATTACCCTTTTTATTTGCTGGCCGATCGCGTTATGTTTTCAGTGTTTGCTTTTCGCAGTTCTAGCTTTGGGGTATGACTGTATGTAACTATCAAGTAAACTAACAGAAAAGATGTACCGCCCCTTCGAGGGTATATATCAGCAGGTAGAATAGGAAATCTGGAGAGGATGAACGTTAGAATAGTTTCTTACAACGGAGCTTTTAATCCATCGCCTCCCGAGTCAACAAAAGACGAACAACCCCGACATGTCCTTGCCCGGCGGCATGGGACAATCCAGTTCTCCCCGTGCGGTCACGTGAGTTCATGTGAACACGGGGATCATCAAGAAGCAGCTTGACAACATCAAGCCGATTATACCTACAGGCGACCGAAAAGGGTGTCTGCCCATTCTGGTCGCGTGTCTCAGGGTCGATTCCACACTCGAGCAGTACGCGGAGCACCGTAATATCCAACCACTTGACTGCATCGTTCAATACTGCCCCGCCGGCCACGAAGGTATGAACACCGCGCTTTAGAAGCAGCCGCACCTTTGGTTTATCCCCACGACGAGCGGCAAAGTAGAGCGCACGCTTGCCCACCGTCTCATCTCGGAGCGCGAACAAGCGGTCGATAAGAGGCATCTTGAGGAGACTTGCTAGGTATCGGTTTGTACGCAGGAGGGCGTTTAGGTCCCCAGGCCTTTGCTCGTTTGCTATTTGGAGAATAATATGATTAGGAAGATTGAGGAAGTGCATCATTGTTTATCGGATAGGTTAGAGTTATAAGAAGCGGAATTGCTCCGCTTGATGTAATTGAGACGGTAATGAGATAGGCAGTTTAGTAGGTATCGGAGACAGAGATACGGTATTTCCGTAAATCTGGCGTGCGCTGATAGTTGTTGTTGTTGGTCCTTCTCAGTTTGCTGGTCTCTACAAAGGGACTTATTTAGTAAATTGCAAATAGAAATCAAGACATTGTGTGGTGCAGTTACTAAAACAGGTAAACAAGGAGAACAGATGTAGGTCGCAAGGATGCGATAACAGCCCTCAGGTAACAGGGACATGGTTAGATATCAGAGTGTACAAGGTGGTATAACTTACCGTTTTGCCGTATGGAGTCCTCAATTATGCTGTGTACTGCTTGGTGACGACAGTACTTGTGTGGTAGTTATGGAGTAGGCTGTGCAAGTGGAGTCGGTTGAGTTAGAACGTGAGCGATAACAATCAATAGATTTGGAGTAGAATTCACGCAAGGTGATAGAAATCTGCGTGTAAGGTGGCGAGCGGCAGGAAATCAGTTTCAGCATGAGGAGAGAATGTTGAAAATTGTTATACCGAACAAAACAGGACCGATCTAAAATGTCCCCCCGATTCCTGGTATATTCTGCGGGGATGGAGTATCCTAAATTGTGAAATTAGTACCCCGTATCTGAATTACAGCAAGGTGTAACTAAAAAATACTCGAGAACAGGGATATCTGCGTCACACTAGTTTATGTATCTTCAGGGATGCCGGAGGTGACGAAGAAGTAGACTACTCGAAGAGCTCTCGCAGAAAAAGAGCTTTCATTGCCAGGTGTGTATTAATATATCCTAAAGCGCATCAGGAACTGAGTTAGA
>NW_003298897.1:994709-1022852 GCF_000151645.1 Tuber melanosporum
ATGTTTGTGTAATTTGTTTATCAATATTAGGTCATGTTGCAACAGTAACCTGATAATCAGAAGGACTTAAAGCATTGCAAACTCGAGCTTTAATATCCTAATCAGACAGGTATCCTCTGATTACCAAACTTTAAATATTATACAAGGTTACTACAACATACCACTATTACTAATGCCTATTACGCAAAGCAAGATATGTAATTATGGAGGTCAAAGTTCCAATATATTCCCAGAGTAATTATGCTGTTTTCATAGTTCATACTGTCGACAGAGTGGAGAAGGGTTGGTTACGTCCATGTATTTGAGCTGCAGGACCATAAATCGGCAGAAGATGACTTGACTGTTGGTACATTGAATATGATATGAGTGTGGTTACATTAAAAGTACCACGTGGGGATTTTTGGTTGTAGTAGGAAAAATGAGTTGGCAGGATGGCAACCACAGAAACCTATTCTTGAGATAAATGCTTTTGTTTATTTCTTTCTAGAAACTTTCATTCTTTACCATGATGAAACTTTGTAAAAATAAAGTAATTAGGTTAAACTTTTATTTAGTAGATGGGCTATATATCTACGAAAAGAAAAATGTGAAGGGGTATTATTTATATTGTTTTGCTACTACTGTTATTCATGAATTATAATAATCTTCTATGCATTTTGGGTTCCGGGAAACCTTGCTCTCTTGATTCACCTTCTTCTAGGTCAGTAATCATGTTAGTAGTCTCAGCGTTCTTTTCAGAAGTGGAATTTTAAGGATAATTTCCACTAAGTTGACAAGTGGGTTGTGCTAAAGATATTTATTACTGCTTATAGTAGTACAGTCAGTCATCAGAAGTCTTCGTGATTTGAGACTTGTAGATTAGTGACTCTATATTAGTATGCTGTAGTAGGGTAACGGTTGTGGGATTACATTACCAGATTGCACGCAGGCCGACAATTGAGTGAACAATTAAACATGTGAACTATCAATACAACTCCAATAACAGCAAAAGAATTAAAATTTAATATTAAAAAGTTTAAGAAAAATATCAATGTCTAGTACTTTGTAGACCCTCCCCTTGTTTCCAGAACTGCAGTTACACAATCTGGTATTATTTTCCACAACTTCTCTAAAAACTACTCAGGAATAATTTCCTAAACTTAGGGCGATGTATATAGTAACCTCTGATTAACACCTTCCTTTCCTCCTCTGGTATCTTCAATCATGCGATCCTGCTTGTACCAGAGTATATTAAGCTCAACCCATGCATGATCAATAGGATTTAATCAGTGAGATAAGAGTGATGCTCCTCTATTTCAACAGAGTTTCTGTCCAATCAATTCATAACACTATGAGCCTTGTAAGAAGGAGAATTGTCTTGCTGAAACAGAATATCTTGCATGCTAAAAGAGATTATTTGATAAATATCAAGAAAGGAATACCCTCGTAAAAGCCTGACATACCTTGTCTTTTTCATATTTTATGTAATAGAAACCAAAGAACCTTGTCTCTTACTCTAAAGGCACTCGTTAACCATATGCCAAATTCCCTTATCCTGCTTCTTTGGATGAAAACAATAAGTTAGCCACTTCCTTTTCCCAGTTTTCTGAATACACATTACTGACTTAGTTACCTGGATTTCTCCATGCTACACTAATCACTCCAAATTACTCATTCAAAATCCTCATCAATTTAATTCTTACACATTGTAGTCCACCAGAATCTCTTAGCTACATAGTTAGTTTAGAGCATAGGCCTTGATTTGACAAGCCATTTCTTGATATTGACCTCTCTCAGTACTCCATGCACTGTTTCTGTGGCTATGAGTTAGTTAATCATAGTGTATGACTCATGGTAGTACCAGTCCCAGGTGGGATTACCAATGGAAAGAAAAATGGGGGTTGAATATTTATTCCTGAATGCTAATATAGTAATTGTCCTCTCGTTTATAGCTAACTAAAGAATTGTACGACAACGCTGATAACTATCCACCGAGATGCCACCAGAGAGTGAAAGGTTCTGCAGAGATTAACACCAACCTCAACGGGTAAGAAACCTTTAAATTGTTGTCTAGGGCCGGCTAATTACTGAAACAATAAGGGCAATATTGTCGAAAGTTTAGAAAAGGTCAATTATCATTTTTTTTTCAATATTGGTTATCACTCATTCCTAGGCTTCAGGTATTGGCTCTTTTGTTTACTCCCTGAGTATTTGCATATACAGACCAGTAAACTATAATCAAAAGCAAAAAGTAAATTAAGGAGCTGGTTGTGTGTATTTTGTATTATGATACTGGAGAGCCTCATGGGTAGCATGGTAACAACCTTTACTTGCACAGTCACGGAGGTCAACTTAGCGATCTGTTATTTATTATGAGGTAGTTGACTAAATCAAGACATTTTCACAAATGCCTCTGATAACTGACTGTATATATATTAGAGAATATCCTGCCTCAGTTTCCAACTAGAGGCACTTTAGCAGCTGAAGAAAGTCACTTATTTATTCTTCTTACCTTTCCTCCCACTGGCTCCTATATGGCTTCCACATTGGACTCTGTAGAATACATAGCTGATTAATGAGTGCTTGAAACAATCTTTTCTCTTGAGTTTAATCTAGTATTGAAAATAGACCAAGATCAGTCATGTATAGTCATAGTAATACAAAATACAAGGTAGAATAAAGCAAGTAAAGCTCTATAAACTATATAATTGTATAATTTGTAATTCAGAACAGGTCTTACACTATTAACAATGGAATAGCCATATCATAGCGCTTTAGGAGGTACCTTAGACATTTGATATTTTAAAAAAGATATGATAACTTTAAAAGCTTATAGCACATCAACTATTTACACAATTAACATAGAAAATGTATGTATACATAGCCAGAAAGCTCAAGTAGCTTTGTATATAAAAGCATAATTTTTAAGGTATTTGAAACTTTTGCAGATAGAACATGCTGCCGGGGATATTGGGGCCTGTAAAATATTTGCTATGCTATTGGAAATACTCTCTAATGGCCTATCTCTAGTCTCTCTCTGTCAACGCGTCTGACACCTAACCACCAACAAATATTACTGATACGATCCACAACTATTATACCTGAAATCTACCATCTCTGCGGGTTTAGTCTATCATTAACGAATACCTGTTGTACAGGTAGGCTTACCACTCCACAAAGTTTAGGGAAGAGAAGAGAATTTTTGCTGTAAGGTGGCGTGCTCCAACTGACATTTAGTGTCAATCACATACTATTTCATGACAACTTTCAAAATTTCCAATCAACTTCATGTTCCCCCATATCTGTCTATCTTCCTCACAATTGTTGCAGAATATCAATATTCTATCTGTTTCTCTATCTATTAACCAGGATCACAATACTACTTCACGGTTTTCCTCCTTCCCTTTTCTTGCCACGTATCTCGGTTTTGGAGTTTTTCATGACAACCAAATTGGTTATTACTGACCCATACTCAAGACCCAGATATTCCTCGATTCTCGAACAGATGTTCCTACAATGCCAGTCTTACCTGCTTGTTCAATGCCTTTTTCTCTCCCGTACAATAATGCATACTTAAACCTCAAGACATATGTCAAACTGTACCTGACTAAAATACTTGACGCTGTTATTACGAGTCCTAGGGTTAATGACGTAATTGTTAACACACTATAAAGAATAATGGGACAATGTAAAGCAAATTGTCTACACAACCAAGACCCGAAACACCTCAAAAATGCGATATTCCAAAGCCCAGCATTAAGCTAAAATTGAAGAGGTTTGTAGGCGACTCTATGGCAATCCAAATCTCAAGATTCATACCGTCACTTGTGTCTATAGACTGAATGACAATACTCTTGAAAATCATTGGCATAAGCAGAGTAAATTTAATGCAACAGCTCATGCATCTCAGCAGCACTTGAGCCCTGGGGAGGAGGAAGCGGTAGTAGGTTGGATCAACAAAATAGATGATCAGGGAACTCCATCAAGGTACCGGCATGTGCCAGATATAGCCAAATGTCTTATGAAGCAGGGAACTGCTACCGATTCAGTACAGCTAGGAAAGCATTAGACAAATTGGGTCTTGAAACTCGATTTACAGGTAGCATATCAGGTAGAAAGACCAATCAACAAAGATCGGATACATGTACAAGAGCCGGTCAGACTGTAGTTCTTTTTTAGTCCATTCTCAGAGATGAAAACTTGATTCAAGATTCTCAATAAGGATATCTCAACTTCAGATAAAACAAGCTTTCGAATTGGGCAGGCTATTGGAGGAAAGGACTTTGGCAGAGCAGTCAAGAGAAATGCACGTTTGGTTCAGTATGGTGTTAGAGAATGTCTCAAATTAGTTAATAGTATCTCTCCTGGCGGAAAGGCCATTTCACCATTTTTCGTATACCAAGCAATGTCCCAATGTGAAAGCTGGCATAGCTATACCGAAACAGATAAAGCTACCTTTAGCCTTTACATGACTAGCTATATGCATAAGCAATTGTCCTTAAGGTGGTTGGAAGAACATTTTGCAATCTACTGTCAACCTTCTTGTCTCAGTGCCTACCGACTATTGCTACTTGTCAATCATACCTCCTATCATGATTTTGTCTTCTACCACTACTGCTAGACCCACAAGATACCGCTGCTTTTTTTTCCCTCCCACCTAAGCAATATCCTTCAACCACTTGACTAAAATCTATTTTGAACTATTGGTTCCTATTATGGACAACAAGTTGAAGAGTATCTCAGAAATCACGGTATTTATTCAACTATCGACAAGGGCGATTTCTTTCATATAGTAATGGAGGCCCACAGGAAATCCTTCATGGAGAGTAATATTAAGGCTGCTTTTCACTGTACCGGTATAGTATCATTTAACCCACAGACTGTCCTTACTAATTATGATCTCCAAAATCTTACCCCTGTCCATCAAACACATTACAACCTTCACCCTCTAGCTAATAGCAACGCTCCAACAAGCAAGATTAGGCAACTAGAACTAGAATTAACCAATGTGGAGTCTGTGACAAGGGCACGTGAGATTGGATATATGCTCACCTCTCTTGCAACAACTACCTCTGCTCTGTCATCCATTCATGAAAAAGAGCCATCAGATAATCTGAGAAAGCGAAGGGCAGGTAGGGCCCACACAGGTGCGATCATTACATGGGCAGAGGCACTTGTGAGAAAGGCTTTGGATAAGACATATAAGAAAACACTTGCCCTGAAGGAGAAGGTAAAAAAGGTTGCAGAAATAAAGAAAAAGAAGGAGGAAATCAATCATCAAAGATACCAAAAGCACATGCGAGTAGAGCATAAGAGTTCTAAATCATCAGGTAGTGAGGGTGAGCTACCTTGTATAGAGTCTCATAGAAGAAGGTGTCGGTTAAAGGGAGGAGGAGTAGAATGAAAGAGGAAACAACCAACCATAACATATTTCTACCTTTTGACAACACCCTACACATCCTGCAACTCCATGAAACCTCTAGAAACCAACACCGAAACCCAGACCAGGCAACTCAGAACCATCCATCATTCTGGAAAATGCACATGGGAGAGTTTGATGAGGAGGAGGAGTAACATCCAAAATGCAGTCATATGTTATCACTCATTGTAATCATTTCCTTAAATGTTTTGATTTTTCCTTGTTTTCTCTTCTGGCTTATATTTCTTAATCACTGTATTACTCAGAATAAAATTCAGACTGTACTGACATGTTTTGTTGAGGATGGTAGGAATTCATCGGTTGTTGCCTCAGCAGGTCAGTCTCGTAATATCCCCGGGCATCGTAATATCCGTGTATTGTATGTTACCCACCCGCCACGGCGGCGACCACAGGCAACGCCCGCATGCTCCCCTGACCGCGTCAGCCAACGGCTGCACTTTCTTTCCCCGAATCGCCTGATGAATGAGGACCTTTCAAACTCTTCCCAGCACCAGAGGCCCAAAAAGCTCCACCAACCCGACTCTCCATTGCAGGGTGCCGCCCGCAGGCCGAAGGCGAAATATGAAGTGACATACCCAGCAGCAACAGCGACCGATCATGCAGAGCCGAGACAGAAATATCCCGGATCGGGACTAGGTATGCACAGAGGAGGGACTGTACACGGAGGGTATCAGAATAATCAAAAATAGTCTCAACCGCACCAACCCCAGAAGATGCAAATGTATAAGCCTCCCGCCCCAACCCAAGTCCCCGGTCTTATCATCTACCGTTTGAGTATTCTACGAGGCACAGACAGGTACCCAGCAGCATTATATATATCCGAAGGCCTGGTTGAGCTTCAGGGCAAAATTAAATTTCCTCGCCATGTGCAGGTGAATATCCTGTGTCTGAAAGTTATTCAGAGTTCCGTCACGCGGCGTCCGGGGCGACGGTGTTGGCTGCCAGAGGGTCGTGTTTCCATGCGAGTTAAATCTTTCTTTATAGCATTCCTCCCCCTCTTTGCGATATGGTTTGTGAGTTGCGCTTGTGCTGGGGGTGCTAATTGGAAGTTGTGGAGCAGCAGCTGGGGTGGGGGTATTATGCAATCGTGAGGTTTTAATAAAATATGACAACCGCACATGAGGGCATTAGGTGGAAAACCCTTATTTCTTTCCAAACGAAACAACGACCAAAGGAAAAACTGGAACGGGGTAAACCGGAATCGTTAAAGAATTCTAATCCGTGTTGCTTTTCCTTTCCCTTGTTCTTTCAAGAACCACTTATTTGTTTCTTCGTTTTTCTTATCACTATTAGCTTCGGTTCTATCTTAGTGTTATAACCTTATTACGGTTACTCTATAGCCACTTAAGCCTGAAATGGGTCATGCGTTCTACATACACTCGTTTGACGTGGTTTATGTTCCTTATCGGCCCGTCTATTAAATGTATTGATGCCGATATTAAACCTACTAAATCGGTCGCCTTCGCCGGACATATCACGTGTAGAACTAGAATTGTTCACGAGCCGTGTCGAGCCGCCAAGAGTCTTGTGTGTACTAGTCTGACTCTTTTAATATCGGGACACCTTGGCGCCAAGCCTCATACAAATTCGGGCCGCGGTGTTAGGATACTTGGACCATAGGCTACTAGAGTCGCCACGACATCCCTACAAATTGCCCTTATAATTCAACAATTGTATATAGCAACATGAAAATTAATAACTATAGTATCAGTACGCGGGAAAACGGCCAGTACAAAAAACACGGAAAGACAGCGCTAATAAAAACGGAAAAATGGCTCCAAGTTAAGGAGGGTTTAATGGGAGGAAAACCATGGGGGGGAAGCAAAAAAAGGGGGCAGAAAAAATAGGGAGGAATAAGGGTCAGTGGAGAAAACAGGTGTGTTGGGCAAGAACATTACTAACTTGATATTTGCTCAATAAATGTAAACAAAATATAGAAATGTAGCTAAAGCTAAGCTGAATCAATGTACAGTTTTTTATGTTATAAATATATTCAACTCAATCTGTATCTTAATTTTAAAGACCCTGGATTTTAGTATAGAATGCAATGTCTTGGCATATATATGCAACATTGAAAACCAGACAAAGTATACAATATGGTACTTAATGCAGTTCTGAGTGATCAACTAAGAATGCCAACAGAAAATCAACAAATAGTATCTCAATAGATCATCATAGTATGTCAGTGAATTAATTTACAAAAGGAGATCTCACATCGTAAAAGGACAGGAGGGAAGAGGTTGATTGGACTGCTTATCTAATTCAATCTTCATACAATTTTCCTTTGAAACTAAATTTTATTCAAAACTCTTATGAGGGAGCCTAACTGTACCCATATGGGACATTGGAAGACAATATCAGAATATTGTGTAACAAAGCACCAGAATCATTCAACTTAGATGCACCTATACACATCCAGAGGTTTTAGGCATGTAATGAGAAAACCTTAAGTGTAGACAAGTATGGATTTGCTCATAGGACAGAGTACTTCAAAGAGAAAATTACAAAGACTTCAAGAAAACTGTGTAAAGTAGTTGACTCATAAAATATTATGTTACATTAAGATATTATTCCTTAAATAAGATCTTAGTTACAAATCATAGATAAGGCAAGGATATTTCATAACCTATTACAAGTAGTATTGACAATTCTGGTATACAGCTACTATTGCATTTCCCTGTCCAAAATGGTGGACACTCTTTTCCTCACACTATATATAGTTATCATAACAATATAGATATTCTATATAAATTGTTATCATACTTATTTTCCCTATCTAGGTTCCTACTTTACCTGTTTAGATAACTGACTTATATATAAAGATAAAGACAAAGCAAATATTTTGATTGTATAGGCAAAATTGTAAGATAAACAAATTGATGAAATTGAAAAATTGAATTATCTTAATAGATGTCATATCTCAGGTAATGAAGTGTACTATGGGCTATTTAACTGCAAAATATATAATAGTCATCCTGCAGCAAACTAATTTGCATTACTCTAAGATGAGAAGTAACCTGTTTGGTTTAATTTAGAAAAGGTTCGCATACTAGCACATTTGCTAGATCACATTCAAAGCAATACATGTCTAGCAGCCTAGTTTAAATTAAAACTAGTCAATCTAATTAATCCAATATTACAATACTCTGATTATCCTACAAGGTATGTTAATTTGTTTATCTAAAATTTATTATCCTTCAATAATAAGATTTCTTAATAGTTAGAGAATAACTATTCTAAATGATACATGTGCTATAACTAGATTTGTGAACAAGTAAATGGAATAGATTTAGAAATCCACGATAGAAATATTTTTAATCAGAAGAATTTATTTTATTAGACTGAAATTACCAGAGTTCTATTATCATCAAATATTATTACATTACATGCTATGAGCTATCTTATTTATAAACCATAGAACTGTAAATTGAAATTATTGTACAAAATGAACGTTAAAAAAACGGATGAAAATTGAAATAACTTGAAGATGAGAATATAGATAAATGATATAGGTACAAACTTAACGATTCAGTTTTATGTTTTGTTTCAAGTATTATTCTCATACTTGGTTGGTTTGATAAATTATTTGAGACCTGGTTTGTTTAAAGTATGGTTTTGTGCTTGGTTTAGTTTTCTGTTTTGTTTTGACTATCGTTTTCATAGTTTGTTTTGTGTTAAGATTTGTGTTAACTATCTCTATTTAGAGTACCACTATGCGATACCAATGAACTACGTTAAGTAGAGTAACTGCACTTCCAATTGGAATATCTAGTGTCCAACATCCAGCCCCCATCCACTTACGGGGCCTGAATATCACAATGTATATCCATGATGATTGTGTACTGTGACTATAATGCGACAGATTGACAGTAGTCAGAATAACACTATATGTCTTGCTTCTGTCTGTCTCACTGGATCTTGCCAACGGGATACATGTGAAAGTGCCTTCGGCTAGATATGAGCTGGCTTTTATTTTTGTTTTTGTTTCTGACATGCTCATCAGTTTCTTACCGCCATATCTTTTTTGAAAAACGCAGCCAATATAGTGCTTTGTGTTAGTCAGAGAATGAATGGCTATTTGATGCAACTACTCACAGTGAAATATTATAGGATGCTCTTTGAAAATAGTATACCCCGGGCGTACAAATGTACTAAAAGGAATGTTAAACTCCAAGCACGAGATGCCTCCATCCAGAAGAAACCTATGAATGCTTATTTCTCCTGCCTCCATTGGGTAAACACACGGTCAATGAGGTTGTTGGTTCCTAATGCAATAGAGGAAGACATCTCTAATCAGATTACTAAGCATGGTACGGAGCCTTCTCAACATGAGCAGCAAGTAAGTTGAAGCATATTGACACTAAGGTAAAACTGAAGTAGACGCGTGTTAATCAATGAATTTACACCCTTATCAAAAGACATATTTAAGGTCACCGGGGAGGTTTATGTTAGATGTTTATAATCCAACTAAGGGTGCTAAAACTATCAAACTCTCTGTCTCCTATATAGCCCTTACTACTCCATCAGAAAGAATATTTAAGCGTCTTACTCGTCTTACTCTGTGGTGGAGAATGCTGAAATACGAACTGAGAAAGTGGCCGAAAACGACGAGGACCCAGAGCCAATGGAACAGGTAGAGTTACCGACTGTTCCCTTTTATGAGTTGAGGACATGTCATGTCAAACATGTTGTTGCTAGTAATAGTAACCCAGAAATGGGCCTGAACACTGTTGACCTGTTCATGACCTCCATTGGGGCCAACCCCATCATCTTAGAGGGGGGGTGTCACGGGCGCAACAACCAGGATTGTCCCATCCCAGAGAAAACGTACAAGTCACTCCTGTATTTGAGGAATTAGAGGGAGCGCAACGTGCGATGATGTTTCTGCTGAAATAAATGCAACTCATCACTGCAGAGAAGGTTATAGTTGGCTATTTTTGGCAGTCCCGTTATGTTGACCGTATTCCGGATAGTGCAGCTAGCCGGGTCTAGGAAGCAGGACTGGACTGGCCCTAGACCGGTCTTTATGAAATCTTGCCTGGTCAAGTAATATCACTCACTCCATACTTAAAAATCCTTTTTTTGATACTTATGAATCTATTTTCGCTGTCTGGAATTTGGTTGATGAACAATTTCCATTGCGACTCTCCTGAGATTCTACAGTATAACCATGCAAACAAGGAGTTGTTTAATCAAGCAAATGTTTATCATATATGTACCAAGCAGGTACGCCAAGGAGTGTTCTCTCATATCATTGGAACGTAAGATCTGATAGCAATGATGATAGATACATAGGGGGGAATTTCTAAGCATGCATGTGATTTATTCTGAGATGTGCAGTTGGGTGCATTTGTGACCACACTCTCAGAGAGGGCCAAGAATAAAAGCTCCACACCCGCTGTTCCCCGTGAAATATACTCCTTTCCTTCTGACTCTCTTCCTCAGCAATCCCCGTTTCTATACCCTCTAAAGTAGAACATATCCAAGTTCTGGCAATTTCTGACCAGCCAGATCTTCTCCCTCGGAAATTTAACATTCATAACTAGCGCGAGCGTAAATCTAGGGCATACTAGTTAGAAGGTAGGAAACTGTGATAAAAATAGTAAAACGCAAAATAGGATGCTAATTTGGCCAGTGGGCCACGCATATCCTATTTCTTGGCACGCCGTGGTCTTTTGCACAAGGCCAGCAGCAATCTTTGACATTATAGCTGTTGATCAATTCCGAAGAAGTGTACCTGAACATCATAGCATGGATTTCTATCATATTCCCTCCATAGCAAGGAAGCCGTAAATTAGCTAGTTAGTATACTCCTGTTTGGGATGAGAAGGGGACTCCACAATATGTTCACTCTGAGCTCGCCAGCAAAGCTTTCGATATTCTCCTAAACTGCAACCTTTTAGTTGTAAATTCTGGTTTGGCAGGAGGAAGGACGATATCATCGGATTTAGTGAGTTCGACCCATGTATCACCAGGTGGCACGTTGTAGCTCGCCTTTGTGTCAAATACATACCCTATTAGCCTCTTTTGTTTAACGAAATCTGGGAATCCTTCTGCTCACCACAGCACTAAATAAACATATTACTTATTGCTGCCTTAGAGGTAGTTTGTTCGTTTATAACTTGTTCAATTCCGAAATGCGAATGCCTAACCTTGTTTGTCTGTTGGTATTTGGTTTGTTGGGAGGTAGCAGAATGTTACTGTTGACGTACATGAAAGTCACACTAAGAGGGGGAAAGGAGGGGACTGGTTATCCAGGCCACCCCCCAACTATAATCGCTATGTCATCCACCGAATATTTCTCTTTTTTGTAGCACTAAATGTAGTATGCAGATACGGTTCATGGAGCTCATTTTCACACACCAAAATCACGTAATTTATTTGGTACAATGTTTAATCATACGTGGATGATAAATTCAGCATGCACAATGATGAACGGCGCCGGGTCTAACTATACCAATGAAGTCCAGAGAGGTTCACATGAATATCGCGCTAGCGGTATTTAATTCAGAAAACACAGACTGAATTGTTAAAGTGAGGTAGTACAACAGCCCAATGAGAAAAAAAGAAAAGAAAAACTAACAACGATATTGAGACAAGCGAGGTGACTATGACATATATGACGGTCATAAGAGGGAGAAAGCAACGCTCGTGCACGGCGCTGTATACACGTTGACATTCTTCCCAGTAAGCGCGTAAAACGGAATACAAAATATTATTCAATAGTCAAGACAGTGGACTGTACAGAACGCAAAGGCCTGTGACTGGGACAAGATTTGAAACCCACGGCGCCATGCACTAACGGTCGAGAGTTCGATATTGACAACCATATACCCACCGGGCAATGTGTGGGTGCAAGTACTGAGTACCTCCGCCTCTCCCGGTTTAGCGATAAAGTTGGCCATATGAGCGACCAAACCTGGCCAGGAGCTGTCCACGGGGAGAGTAATATTTTGCTCAAGGAAAAATTGAATTAAGTTTTCACGTTCAGTACCAGTAATGCGAAGATTTAGTGGAGGAGGTGAGGAGCCCGCAGTCAAGGTCGTGGAGGATGTGGCGGGGTCATGTTGGGGGATCGCAGCCTTAGTTGAAAGATAATGAGGCGGGGTAGTGTGCCTTTGGTCCATGCTTGTAGCGTTAATTTCTGTGGTGTACTTTGTGTAAGCAGTAAAGGATGGCGGAATGTTCCGTCGTGTTGGTAGCAGAGAGACGTAATTATGCTGTGGATTGCTAAACGTTGCATCAGGGTCTAACTACCCATGCCGCTAATGGTAATGTTATAACCGAGAAGCCGTGGAGAGCTTGCGGCGGTTAAAATCCCCCTAATAACAGCTTTGTTGTCGGTTATGCCTATCGCGCAATAAACTGTTAATAATTAATCGTACCCTTTTCTAGTAATTTGCATTCTATAATACAGGTTGCGAAGTTGTAAGTGAGGGTCAAAAGAGCTGATGGCTGCCTTCCACGCAAACAGACGCACTCACCTGAATTCCAGTCCATGGATTCTTGGTTTGAGGAACTACTTCACTACAGATGTCAAATTTGGTCCATGTTTCGTGGTATCTAGGGCGACCGTCGTAGGGCATGACTTCCTGGTGCTACCACGGGCCATCGAATATTCAAATAAGTCACGAATGCATGAGAGAGTGCTACACATAATCTGACCACTATTGGAGTTTGCTTGCTTTTAACCATTTACCTTCAGCTGGTTTTCTGACGTCACCACGCCTTACATACTAAACGACTAGCGCTAGTAGATTCCCCTGGTGTTGGTAAACGAAGTATGAATAGTGATCATTAATCGCAACTCTTATACAAACGACTCTATTTCAGCCACTTTGAAAATAAATTACTAATAGTGGAAGGATCTTGATTGTTTATGAAACTAGTTCTTAGGTATACCAACAATTTTTGAATTTTGAAGTCCACAGGCTAGGATTTCCCGAAGAAATGGTATACAAATTTGGCGATTCGCAGAATATGCAACGGTTTGTAGTTTGTTGGTCTGAGCCTGCCAATCTTCGCGAGTCTTTGCTAAACAGTGGCGGATCAAGAGACTGAGATCCTTTAGCGAACGCAATTTACACATTATTACTAGATTAAACGGAAATGCCAGGAGTGAGCTAAAAGCAAACCACGTGTATGTGAAAGGTTTTCTCTTAGTCTTTTGCACTTTTTGCCACCCACGCTGGATCTCTTGGCTACTTACAGAAAACACTTTATGAATTAGTGTAAAGACCGGAGTATGAAAAAAGTATGAAAATCACAGCCATTATCCATACACGCCTTGGACCACAGATCCTCCACCTTCCCCGCTTGTCCACCTGGTTATATCTTTTCTCTGGATGCTTTTCACATAGTCAAATATACTTCACGAGAGTTTTCCTTCCTTCTGCTTAGTCTCAAACGATTCTGTACATCCATTTCCTCAGCTTGAACTACATGCTAACAAAGTAAATGGATGTTTCTTCATGTCTTCCACAAGTAACCTATGGGTACCACACTCCCCCCACCATTCTACTTCTACCATGGTCCTCTATTGCGATTCTAAATTAACCTTATAAAAGCATATGTCTAAAACAAACTATGAATAAGAAATGAATGGTCGGTAACAATAGTTAGCTATTTATTAAGCATGGTATAAATGTTACACTCCTAGTGCGAAAACATATGGATCAGGTTTGTAGCATTCTTAGACAGCCAGATCATTCTAAAAATGAATTATAAATAAATATGAAAGACCAAATACATACAGAGCAGGAGATAGATATTAAAAACCGTAGATGGTTTATAAATACAAGTCAAATCAGTAGATTCTAAACAAGTGAGAAAATGAATAAATTTCAATTAAACAGCAAGTAATGAATATATATTGAGCAATCACTAAATGAACAAATATCAAGATAACTAGAAAGTCAAACACAGTGAATATATATACGAATAGCTAAAGGAAAGGAAGTTGTGCATATCAAGAGTAGCCTCTGTCATTTTTATCAGTTACAATAGATATGGCAGGGATAGTAAGAACTCGCTCCAATATACAAGACAGTATCACGAAAACAAGCATTTTGTACGCAATTCTTCCAATTATCACTATTACATCCTTCAGTATCTATTGATATGTTTTCTATATTGTGCTCAATTATGAGCCGCCCAAGCTGGTATTATCTGGATTCTGGATACAAGATAATCTTTGTTTCTTTTGGCTAGCACAAGTCAGAGAAATATTGACTACAACAAATTACCTAAAAAGATCAAGTTATTAATATGTTATATTATATGCTATCATGGAAATAATTGATTCCACAGGTTGGTAGTAGAGGGCCTGTGCCAGTAACACTCCTATTACTATGAGCAAGGTTCCAATGAATATAAATAAATACATAGCAGCTGAGTAGAAATCATAAGTTTCATAAATGAGTAAGCAAAAGTAAATATTTAGAGCAGAATAGGTATTGAGGTATCTTCACAACCCTAATATAGTAGGCTTGACAACTCCTGCCCTACAGACTTCAACTAGCTTCTACTAATACAAATCAGGGACAGGAAATCACAGCAGTACAAATGACCCATAAATAGGGCTTGAGAATCCTTCCTGAAAGAGCGACATCTGTGTACTACCTACTATATAGATATCCCCTTCGTCTATATACTCTGAGAGCAGTATATGAAAGAACAGTTAACACAAATTGTATGAAGACCCAGTTAGTTCCTGTATCTTTTAAAGTACTACTGGTGATAGAGGCAAGATAAACAGCCAACTAAATCTCCAGTATATATAACTACTAATAGACTTCACATTCTTCTCTATTATTTATGGGCCGTCAAACTTTACTGCCAATTCTTCTGATATTGTAAGGCAATTATGGGAAACTAACAGAAAAGGTACAAAAGATATCAGGATAACAGACAGAAACATGTATAATGGCAGGAACAGCAAGTAAATAGTTAGTAAAAGACACAAACACAACTATCAAGCAGTGGTACTTGAAGAACAGATAATAAGATGCAAGCTGGTACTATATTATTTATAGAATGAAAATAACTAAAGGTACACAAGTAAAGGTGTGAGAGTAATCATTCACTCACTGCAATCATATGATTATGGTATAATATTGCTCAGTACTTGTTAATATGTAGAGATAGGCAACAATACCTTTCTATGATATATGTATATTCTACTCTACTTAAATAGGTCATAGAACCTCGAGGCGACAGTACTATTACTTACATGACCAATGTCTATCATTGTTACAGATAAAGGTATTGCCCTTGTACTGGTGAGAAATGTAGTGGATAAAGAGTAGAAATATGTTTTATTTGTGAAAGTACTAGGTAAGAAAATTACTAAGAACAATGTATGGAGTGCCTGGCTTCCTCGGCTATACCAGCCTCCTGATATTGTACTCTTCTTGCCAACCCTACCCCTAATGACTGATAACTATGAGTCATGCAAAACACATATAAACAGGTCATATGACTCATGTAGGTCATATGCGCAAACCCTATTCCACATAATTGAGTCATGTGCCAAGCTTAACAAATGATAGTATATACAAGTCATATGTCTTGTGTGAATTATATGTGCATGACCCATGACCTGTAATCGAGTCGCTTGCAAAGCATAATATATCTTGCCATGATCAGGTCTTATGACTCAAGTTACTTATATGCATGGGACCCATAACTCATAATTGTGTCATGTGGAAAATCCTGCCACATCCGTGATCTAGCATGCGATCAAGACTTAAGGTGTAATCAAATCCCTCACTGCTGGAGGAAATCTCTACTTGCAACAACTGGCCTAACGCGTAACCCAAGCACAATCCGAGGGTCTTCTGCTCACGCAACATTGCTATAGGCTATAGTTGTTGCTTACTTATACCGTGTTCGCTACTCCCTTCGTTATTCATGCTCCCGTGCTGGCTTACGGTAACCAATTTCCCGCAACTCTACAGCTCTCCTGAGAGTACCGCCTTCTACGTTTGGTTCACGGCGATTGCAGGTACCGATTGGACAATTTTGGTTAGTTCATCCAGCCTGTTGGTTACTGAACTGACAAATCGACCCAATATCCAGAAGGTCTTACCGCGAGACTCCAACCGGCTAAAGTATCTCTGTACACCACTTTTCAACATATTCTGTGTTTCACGCGGTGTAACGCCAAGCACCCTCCTCTCTTAGTTCAAGAACTGATTTCCACCAGCTCGACTCTCACGAAATCTCGTTAACCCGATGTGCCTCAACCTCCTTGTACCACTATTAATTGCCATCAGTTCCAGTCTTTATAAGTTAGACTGGTGGAACCTCCATACTCAGTCTTGGTGTACATTAATGTGGACTGAAATGTTTAAGGGAGGAACGACACCAACATGGAGGGCAGTACGGACTAAGTTATATCACGTTATCATCGTTACTATAAGGCCCCGATTGCCTGAAACTACTCCAACTTTCTAAGGATACTGGTTTCATGTGGAATATGTTCATTATAATCTCGCTACTAAATGTACCAGTATGGATAGGAAACATGCTATACCATTACTTCCGAGCAGATGGATAGCGGGAGCACAACTATCAACCACTATTACTCGGGGCCAGCACTACGGACATATAGTACGTCCATCCCCATTCCCTCGATACCAAAGTATTGAGTGACAACTACAGCGTCATACACGACTCGAACTCCTGGTATAAGCAATAAATTAACCTGTTACGCAGCATATGCCTCCCTGGTCCGGCAATGCAGATCATCGTCCTCATTGCCAGCGTGAAATGCCCTCCCGACCTGAATTCTCTCTTGTGTACTGAGTGCCAAAGGGCCAGCATCCTCAACATATGGCTAATAGACCTCATTTGCGACCACCCCAATAAGCAGATGCGCACTACCTTACCGCCACTCGCGTGGGGAGGGCTGCGCTGCGTTTTTCTATATACGGTAACTTGCACAAAAGGGTGGCTGGTGGCGCCGTATTCAATGACGCCAACGTGTCATTGGATGGCCGGGTTCTGTGTCTCCAACTCGAGTGTGGCATCGATCCCAGGGGCGAGCTAACAATCGCGGGACTGCTCTTTCAATTGCATGTCAGAAAGTTCGCCTTGATCATGTCAGGTGGTTTATTGATGATTACATGATCGATGTGGACTTACGAGATAGTCCTGGGGAAATGTCGTTGTGCAATGCAGAGGGGGTGGATATTGTGGTGTTGTGCGTGATTTGATGGTGGATGTGAGCGGTAATCCCACTGGGGCAAACAAAACTCTTCGCTACATTGTAGTACGAGCTATGGGACACTACTATAAGTCTAAATGCCAAAATGGGTGAAAGCTAAGACATAGGGGGCAATAGCTACATGGGTACTGAATACGTTACTGAATTCATGGTGGCACCACTTGCTGAGCGCATGTTTGCAGTCAGTCTGTGGAAATGCCAAAGGAGAGAAATGAAAAGCATGATTGACCTAAATGGGGTTACTACCCAAGATATAATTGAAAGTCTAATCACGTTCAGAGATTGAAACAGTATCCCAGCACCCCAACATGGTGGGGAAAAGAAGGTTCTGATACTGCCCCGTGAGCACGTGAGCGTGATTCGTACCAAACTATTAAAATTGAGACAAACTGTTATCTAATCATCACGACACAGTATGCCAGAGGCTTCAGAAGCTTGGATTGTGCAAAATATTTGAAACACATGCCGGTAAGAAGACAGTGTTCAGAGCTCACTAACATTGTCTGTCCCCATTGCTCAATCACTCCGTGGGGTGATCTAAGACCTTAATTTCGGTTTCCTCGGCGAGTTCGTAGACGATGAAAACTATGAAGGCTGGCTATGTGTAATTTCTGGGCGGGTTAATATGTTGCTCCTTGAAAACAACGGCAATGTTGGCATCATTCTCACTCCTTATCTAACGGATTAAGGATTCGGTATGGAAGGGGCATTCGGGATCATGATTGATGTGCCGCTGTGATATTAAGGGATGTCAGCTTGGGATGAAAGATGATAGGTGGGAGTAGATTTCGAGTAGACCATGTGTGATGCTTTGGTTGCTCTTCGGTATTTTGATGAGCGGAAGATGGAGGGAAAGTATTCGTTCCACTTGTTTTAGTGGGCGAGAGAGT
Source organism: Tuber melanosporum (assembly GCF_000151645.1). Lineage (NCBI taxonomy): Eukaryota > Fungi > Ascomycota > Pezizomycetes > Pezizales > Tuberaceae > Tuber > Tuber melanosporum. The sequence continues at coordinate 1,013,248 of NW_003298897.1, forward strand.
AATGTCGTGAACTTGAATGAGGCACCCTTTGTGTGGATACCCCGCTTTGCAACACAGTAATCACAATTTATTCCTGAGCAAGAACCGCTCTCTGCTTACAGTTTGTCGTTTTTTTTTCTGCCGTGACAGAACACTGCACTTCAACTATACCTGTCTTGTATCCATATGCTTACCCTTAGTCGCAATTATATTGAAAGGGATAACTAAGGGAGAGGTAACCCAATTTCGTTGAACCTATTATTCTCTTACCATCACGTCGTCCTTTATCATGTTTTTGTTTTTCATAGGATCGGGTTGCACCGCTATCAATAATTCCAGAGCGATCGGGCAGGATACTGTTGGACTGTTGCTGGAGAGGAGAGGGGTTGGTGATTTCATTTCATTTTTGTGACTGGAACCGTTATCAGGTGAAGGTCCATTGGATTTTGGTTGACCAAATGGGATGCGCAGCAGAGGTAAAAACCTCGAGTATCTTATCTGTAACCTCATCATAATTACCCCGTGGGGGTATAGTGTCCTTTGCCTCAACGGCGTCACATAACACGAATCATGGCTTGGACAAATCTACTGAATGTGTTGCACGTTGTGCCAGTTTGAGCTCAGTAATGTATTGATTCCCGCTTTATCTATTGCCCCAGTTGTCTTTGCTTTCAACAATTTTGGGAGTTACAGTTATGGTAGTATCCATGGCTAGTTGTCCTGTGAAGCCAAGAATTGTATTTGCCATTTTGGCATTCTATATTACTCGTGAGTAACCAAACAGATGTGAATAGGAAGTCTATAAAGGGTTCTTACAAACAAGATTGGGATCGACCCTTGCATCAGCCACCAAAACACGCACAACCTTCGCATGTCCACAGCCTGCTGCATGAGACAAGGGAGTTCGCCCAGTGATGTCTTGTGAGTTGATATCGACCCTGGGATCATCAAGCAACAATGTGACAGCATTAACGCGATTATGCTGACAGGCGATTGAAAGGGCCGTCTGCTGGTTCTCGTCTCGGGCCTCAGGATTGATTCCACACTCGAGGAGGAGATACAGATCACTGGCGTCTAATGTCATGACGGCGTCATTTAATACCGCGCCGCCAGCAACCAACTTATCCAAACCCCGGTGTATGAACAACCGGAGCCCGACTCTATCCTTGCGACTGGCGGCGAGGTAGATTGCACGCTTGGCCATCTGCTCGTCACGGAGTTCGCAAACGCGGTCGATTAGTGCTATCTTGAGGATGCTTGCCAGGTGTCGATTAGTACGCAGGAGAGAATTCAGGTCGCAAGGACCTTGGTGGCGGGGAATTAGGACGATCATCTCGTTCGGCAGATCAAGAAACCGCATGATTGCCAATCAGATTTATTAACTTCGTAGACCCGGGTACTGTATCGTGTATAGGGTTGAGGTGATGGGTGAAGAGCTTGGTGGATATGGATTGCGGGTGGAGGGGCGATATGTCTGTAAACGTGGGGTTTCTCCTGAATAATCGTACTGGTCGATCTTCCTAATGTAACCTTCTGCCGACCAGAACAGATTTAGTATATTTCCTTCCATTACTGGGACATTTAGTAGCGATGTTGGAATCAACATAAACAACATGTGCCTTTGTAGGTACAAAGGTAGGACAAGTTACAGGAAAACGTAGCCTTAGAGTATCGATAATCAAGTGTCACAGAACCGTACTCACTATTCACTGCTTTTGTTGCGTGCCTTCTCCTGCGTGAAATATTTCGGTGGGCAGTATCCTTTACCCAGAATCGGTTTGGGAGGTTTGACGGGTCTTCGGTTAGTTGGATGATGTTTTGACCGAGCCTAACCTTGTGGGAAAGATTTCACTGTACCAGGACCAATAAACCGGTAGACCGTGGAATGAACCTCGGCTTGGAGTAAATCGGATGAAACAGGAGAAGCAAATAGAGATGATGCGGAACACGATAGAGATGGTGGATTGGTTTGATCTAAATCGTCGGTGCGGGGAGGTGGTGGAGCTTGTCTAGCTAAGAAGAGAACATGACACAGCTTATGCGGGATGACATTCCGCTTGGAAAGAAACAATCACAGACAGGAAATTCGCAGGGCAAAACCCTGCGACAAGCAAAAAATCATCCTGTCAAAAGGTCAACCAGGCTACACCGGTACGCCAGATGCCCTAGTACAACGTAACGATAGCAGGACTAATAACAATCAATACTGGTATATTTCAAAGTGGATCAAACCTGGTCCTCAAAACAGTCAGAACGCGATCTCTATCTAGTCGACAACCAGGAATTTGGAACTAAAAAAAGCACAGAGACAATGCTACTTCTAAAGAGAATATCTGAGTACTCTCTCTTTTTTTTTTTGGTTACATGCCTGTAGCAGGAGGAGATAGAGAATAAAAAATAAAAAATTGGGGGGAGTGAAACAAGTGATAGAATGTACCTATTTCTGCGCTGAAAAATACTATAAAGTTTTGATAGATAGGTAAAACGATGTGATTGACTGTGATTTAAGAGGATCAACAAACTCATGTGCTCAACAAACACTGCACTGAAAAGTATCTTTAGCTTAAGGCTCTAGTTAGAAGATATTCCTTCATTAAAAAACTAACATTATTCTATTGACTTCTGCTTTATTCACCTCCCCTGTTGCTGGTAGGTGTATTATTTCATCCTACTCAGATTGTCTTGGCAATTCCGGTCTCAATGCCGGAGGAATTCTTCTTCCACTGGAGGACCCACCTTTAGGCAATTTGCACGTAATCATACAATACCTCGGTTTTTCCAACTGGGGACGCAACTAGGGACGCCTTGACATGTATCCAGCTTCAGATAAAATCACTCAACAGTTTATGTCTTTCTGAAAATTCTATTAATTTGTTTATTATTATATCCAAAGAAACCTTATTAATATTAAAAGTCCATGAGGCAAGGTATTCCAAACAAAAAAAGCGTAAAAGAATAAATTACGAATATCTTCCTGTCTTATCGCTAAGAATCACCGTTGATGGCAGATGATAAATACAGAATTTTGTGACAAGGCATACCCCGTTGCGTACTCCACTGCAACGACCGCGGTCTTGGACATATACCGCCGGAACCATAGTTGAGACTGTGACGGGCAGGGCGCATATGCCGCTGGGCTGAAACGGGAACAGCTGGAGCCGCAGCCGGAGGAACAGAAGCAGCTGCGGGCTTCGCTCTCGACCCAATAACTTGCGGGCGTTTGAATAGTGCCTTTTCGCAGGAACCCTTCTTCTTTCGTTCGCTGCATGTCCCCATGTGCTCGGCGGTTGGAGCATGCCGGTAAGTGTTAGCCTCCTTAAACGAAATACTCTTAGAGGAAGAATGGAATAAAGAGATGATCAGGGCAGCGTATGGGGTAGCAGGCGCGGCTGTAGATTTGGGTTGTTTCGCAGGGGAGCAGGAGCTGCCCGAACAATTGCCATGACTATACTATTGTTAATCACCTGTGCTTACCGAGAAACTGGCCTGTGGGCTTTGGTCAGAATTACGTTTTTATTTGATGTGCGGGCCTAGTGGTAGAAACGACAATGGTAAATGGGCAAATGAGAGTACTGGGAGCAAGATAAAAGGCAAACCGGATAGAACAGCGGTAAACGAAAACAACCGATTCAAGGAGCGATATAACCGTGGTAAAGAATAAATCGGGATAAGGACTGGTGGAACCATAACCGGTGCAGGAACATGAGAGAAAAGCGAGGAACCGGATAGGATAGCGAAGAACGTGAGAGGGCGGCAAAGAACCGCGGCGGCGGAGACAAATAGTGTGTGTAAGGTAAAAGCTAGAGCGAATCGTGAGGAGATAAATTGTGAAGTGACGGAGAAGATAGGATCCTGATAGGACGACTCCCGGTACGTTAGCTATTATTTTTTGTATTTAAAGGGGACCGCTCACCTACAATTGTAGAAGGATAAGTCACAAGGCTAACAGGTCAATATCTGTATCCTTTATTCCTCTCGTGTATGCCTTTCTCGAATAAGTTCCATTAAAGCCTAGAGGTTCTTTATATACCACGTCATGCTGGTTTTCAGAATTCTTTCCGGCAGCCCGTGTCGTCCACAACCACCCCAATTCTTTTTTTAACTCGTTTATCTTCATGCACTGATTGGCAGTGATGTTGAGAGATTCCTCCAAGGCATCCAACATGACTCCAATCCGATCAGAAATCATGGCGAATGCTTCCTAAATCTAGTCGAGGTCATCGAATCCATCTCCCTGTTCGGCAAATACTAGCGGGATGGGCCGTCGGTCATGACCGTCAGCTAGTATACGTCCTAACCTAGCATAATCCGCCTCGTCGTCATCAGTGGACGAGTAGGAAACTTCAGAACACGTGAAGTAGTGGGACAATGGAATGGTGTCGGTACCAAAGATAGAATCGAGGGCTTTGCTCATCTCAATATTCACACTAGTGAGCAGAGGCATGGGGAGGGGTGTCTTACGGTGAAGGTTCATCGTCACTCCGTGGTCTGCCGGTTCCGACACCCCGGACACTATCGTGAGTGTCTACCGTGGCTCGCAGCAGAACCAACGAAAACAACGATGGAGATGGAGAAGAGGAGGCATATCCGTTACCAACCATTCCAATGGCTGCGGTGTTCTTTTCCTATCCAGGTGATATGGCCACATCTCCAACGAAACCAGAGATTAGCAGGGATGGTAGTGCAAGGGACCTCTGAGCGTGGGAAGTCGTAGGAATGACAGGAGAGAGAGGGGGGCCGGTAGAGATGTCACTGCTATTACCAAGTCCGGTTGACGAGGAATTCAAAACATAGAGGAGCGCTATCGGCGTGTCCCGGATGGGAGAGGAAGGGGCCGGGAGGGAAGTAATGTTTTGTCCGGGAATATCAAGGTCGAGTGCCGAGGCAATGGGACGAATGGGTCGATTCATTGTACCAAGTGGCTGCTGAAAAACGTAGTCATAAACGGAACTACGGTCGGATTGGAGACGGAATTGACCGGGGAGGTTGTAAATAGTGTCGAGCTCAAAGGACTAGATGTCGCTAAAATGCGGGGACCGTACGACTGTGCTGGCCTGCGGGGAAAAGAGGCCCTCGCCAGTTGAAGGTACAGACAGAGGAGCGGAGGGAGAAGACGGCCCCGCAAGAGTGAGCTCGGTGCAGGTCACGAAGTCTCTAAACCTTCTCGCAGGGGCGGGGTAGAGAGAAAAATGTTGGGATAATTCAACTGCCAAGGGAACATCGATCGAAGGCAGAGATGCCTGGAGGACTCTTGACAAAGCAGAATGACCGGAGAGCAATACGTTGAATCCCTCAGTATAGGTGGCAAGGGAGGACTAGACAGCAGAATGGAAGGGAACGCGTATCAATGGGCAAGTGTTCGAGGAGAATAGACGATAAAGTGAGGGCGAGTCGAACGCACTGCACAACAGAGGAATCGGAAGAGGGAGAAGGGGAACGGGTGCACATAGAGGGCAACGGTTCAGGCGAATGAGGCCACATGCACCCTCACCCAAAGCGCACCGAAAGACTACGGGCTATCCCTTGGCTACCTCCCTTTCGAATACCCGTCGAAGTGAGAGCAAAGCACACCGTCAAAGACCCTAGTCAACGAGAACACTTAGAACAAATCCTCTCCGGGGAAACAACAATTCCGATGAAGCCGAGAGATACAGAGCGAGCTAATCAAAGAATAGACAAAACAATAAAAAAGTTTATGAAATAGTGAAGAGGCTATAAGACCACCGCGGGGGAAATTTGGAAGGTTAAACCAAGATTTAAAAAGCATATAAGGTTTAAATAGCATATGTGTGCTGTATTGGGAAAGGTGAACCAATAATTATGATTTCGAACCTCACGTGACCTGGGGTATGCTATCATGCAAGATTTAGTAGCGAGTTACTCCTCTCAGACTTTGTGGGGGAAATTCAGGATATAGGCTAAACGCTGCAAACCGATTTCCTTCCAATTTTCGAGTTGTCCCGAAAGAGAAAGTGATGCTTATAGGAACCTTTTGGTTAAAGGTCCAAAGAGATTTAACACTACTAACGATTCAACTGGGAGATTGGAGTGCAAGGTAAGTTAGTCCTGTACAAGAAGTGCTCTTGAACCGTATTAGTAGGTACTCAGTTCCATATTCCATACGGTGGAAACAATTCAACTTTAAAACCTGCAACATATCAATTCTATTTGAGTCCCACAGAGTCTCTCTTATATATTAAAGAAACTGAGTCCTGGGAAACGTGATGAGCTAAAACAACATGTTGTTCACAACTCTTGTCTTCTCCATTAGCCATTTATTAAGTGGCGCAACCGGGTTTGATAGAACCGTAATTGTCATTTCATTTTTACCAATCGGTTTGTTTATTCGTATTTCACTGTACCTAATAAAATCGTGTTCACGGCTATTGACAGCATTGTGGAGAGATAGTAAGTCTGCCGTTTCCACGGGATATTGTAACTACGTTGACGGGGGTTCGAATCAGATGTGGGGTAAGGCGGAGGCATAGCTGTACACAAATCCCGTGAAAGCATGAACTGAATGGCCAGCCATTGCTACCATTTCTCGTGGACCCTATTACCGATATGTAGTCAATATGTACAATTTCAGGTTTCAGCAGAGCCAGCCGTCCCTTAACAATCCTTGTGCTTTCATCCCAGCATACCTTCCAGTCCCACCCTCCTGACTCCCTTCTGCAGTTATAACTTCACACCTACATGCCTAACCCAAACGCTCAATTCTTGAGAGCTTGGTTTGTCTCTTGTTAAGTTTGATTAAAACTTCCCAACTACTGACATGCCGGAGCAATTTAAGCTCACACATCTCTACTACCATTCTAACTATCAGCACTCCGCATGTCCTACTACGCCGCCAGGTTATCCGCTGTCTACCAGATCAACACTTTTAACCTAAAACCAATAACGCCATTATACTCGTCCAGGAGATAAATATACCACCCCCATCATACCCCATCTCTATCAACCGAGCGATATGGCTACAACTGGTAAGAACAATGGCCTCACACCAGGAGTGATCAATACCATGAGATCCTTCGACAGGTGGAAGCCGAAAGCATTATTCCCTTCCTTGTGTTGACCATTTATCACATGGAAATTGGATATATCCCATTCGTTACCGATCTCCTGTTTTCCCTTTTGCAGCAACTGGACAAATACTATCTTTCAGTCCGGATGACACATTACAACAAATCAAGTTTTCCCCCAAACCACCGTACCAATAGCATACTGCACGCCTGTATCTGTAGACTCAGTGAGGTCTTTGATATTCTGATTCTCATTTTGACACAATCCTGGGATTATGTGCCCTCGTCGTTCTGATTGCAAATATCAGGTGGCTAAAGCTACTCCAGTATTAGCGCTACTTATTAACCAATACTTCTCGGTTATCATGACGCTAACATTCTTGTTAGTTGCTGGCGGCGATTGCTTTACTGGGAAATACCACCAATGGTCTGGTTTCCGTTTACGAGGCATCCGCGATAGTTTTCTGAAGCTTGGAGCTGAGAAAGTGTCCAAGACTGCATTTGAATGTGGAACTCCAAAGAGGCACAACCGTACTAAACAGAAAGGGAAGCTCGTGCTGCGCGATCCTGCAATGCGGGAGAAACCAATGAATGGTTAATATTTATTCCACTAGGGCTGTGGACAAACTGTTACTGTGGACTTGCACCCCAACGCGACTGAGATTGAAGTCTTGGTTGCGATTACAGAGTGTGGCACTGCGTGTTTAGAGTATGGGAAGCAGGGTGGAGGAAGGACATTTTCACTACCTAGGTCTTGAAGTTGCTAATTGTTAAATACATTTACACTAATCTGGAAAGACATATACAGGTCCAACTAGGAGTTGTATATGAAGGGTATGACTCAGCAAAGACCTCGGAAACAACAAAATTGCTTTCCATACCCCAGGCCTACTACCACACCACCATAGGACCTTGACGAGCTGTACGCAGAATATGAGTATGTCGAATTGAGTTCCACGGTCGAGGAGGCAGAGAAAGATAAATACCAAATAGAACACGTTCGCTCCTGCACTATTGACTCTTTCATTGTTTGCGATTAGGCAAAATTGGACTGATTTAAGAATGAGTGGAGAGTGGAGACTGGTGTTCGATATGGAAGTGCAGCTGGAGTTGTGAGACTACCAAAAAGAAATAAGGTTTAAGATAAAGTGGTCTGAGAATATTCGATCTGTTAAGATAGATAAAGCAATCCTTGAAGACGATAGTTCCCTAGTTCTATTCTCAACCTCGACAATGTGGGAGACTCTGCTTATTAAATACAGGAAAGGAAAAGTTTTTATCTCTAGGATACATGGCATAAAGAGAAAGAAACAGGACACGTATCCAAGCTCAGACTCAATGACAACTATCCACCTCAATGTCATCCAAAGACAGGTAAACATGACTTATAGGTGTAAAATAGTTAACAAGAAAGTATAAGCCTAAAAAAAGATGTAATGTTGTAACTATGACCACAGGAGTAAGATAACGGGAAGAACAACATACTCAATTATCAACATCATTAATGTGCTCTTAAATTTCCATCACATATGACTGAAGGTTTGTTAGAAATTCAAGTGCAAAGTAAATGACCAGAAAATATGCTGTCTCAATTACTGAGTAGGCCTCCAATGATCCAATCCCCTCCTCACCTCCCCACCTCGCTGTCATTCCCCACATCTTCCATCGCAGTCCCATCCCTCTTGTTAGCCAATATTCCACATGTTAGTTCCAGTGTACAAACATATTAAGAAATAGCTTGATAACTCTCAAACATTCTGCTGGCTCCAATGAAATCCCCCTCAAGTCTAGGCCTTACCATGCTGAGTTACCTATTCTCAGACAGAGCAGTTTCCTGACTGAGAAATCCATCCTCCTCCCCTACACCACTTGACGAGAGTCCTTGAATGTCTCACTGGTAACCTTTACCACGAGCAATCTTGATGGCTCCGTAACCAAAGTCACACCCTCCTCAAATATAACCCCTAACAATGACCAGCAACAAGGCCCAATCCTAACCCTTGGTCGGAATATATCTGACACTTATGCTAAAAACAAAATGTGAGATAGCGAGAATACTAGGGGTATTTTTCATACTTTTTAGTGGTTCTTAGAAAAGCATCCATTGTACATAAAAGAAACAGTCCTCCAAAGGCACCATCTCTGAACTCAATGTACCATGTTTGCCGACAAACCTCCAGCAGCAATAAAGACTGAAAGCAGCTAATGTTACACATGATCGAACACACCATCTGCATTCATGGAAACAATCATGCAAGTAGTCTCCCCATAGAAATGAAAGAATTTCCATACCAACACCATGATACCACACAGCCTCCTCCTGATCCATGAACTGAACTGAGGCTTCTCTATCACGAGCTGTCTTGCAATCCTGATTAGTACAACCGGTTTGGAAATCTTGGCCAATGCTGGTAACTAGTGGATTTTGTACCAGGACTTGACACCATAGTGTTGTGCCTTGTTCACATTCCAAATAAGCACATACTCTTCCACGTGGCATTGAGAGTCATCCTATCTTAATCCTGTGTCAATAAGCCTTCTGAATTAGTTCAAGCTATTTCTCATATAAAAGTAATAGAACATCTATGCTATGCCATTCCACCA
>NW_003298897.1:1022884-1045100 GCF_000151645.1 Tuber melanosporum
TATGTGTCGGGAGTACTCAAACCCAAACGAAATTGTTGGGCTATGAAATCCAAGACACTCATATGTCCTAACAACGGCCACATTGCACTTCTAGATAGCTGGCAGAATGTGCCTTGTAGTCAGCTGCCACCTTAGACCAACCACCTCAACATCTGCGCCTTCCCTGATCCTTCAAGCAATGTACACCTTTCAACCTGAAACATTACAGGTCATAGTACAGACCTAGTGCACTGATTGATATCAGTAAATAGTGTCCGAGAACCATAAGATGACCGAAAATCAGCTTGTCAGTTGATAAACCCAGAATGAGCAATGTCTTTGGAGCATGATGACAGCATACTACTGTAGAATCTGTCAGCAATAATAGAAGTTGATAGAAACCATTGTTTCAGGTAACATATTTCCTAATATTATTCTAAAAACTTACTCTCAAAATATTAGAATATTGATGTTATATTTCAAATTGCACATTTAAAATACTATTCTTTATATAAAAACTAGTTTCAAGTTATGGTCATGTAAAGAAAACTTATTTATATTAAACACTGTAAATTTTTATAAATATGGTACAAAATATATAACCAGTATGGGTAGTGGATTATGGATATTGTTTGACATTTTGTTTCAGTCTCGCTTTAATACTCAGTTTGTTTTAAGTATTACTTTGATTTTGGCTTTATTTCAGGTTTTGCTTTATATATGACTTTGATACTTAGTTGGTTTTATGTTTTGTTTCAAGTATTATGTGAATCCTTGAGTAGTTTTACCAATTTGTATTACTTGATACCTTTACTTAGTTTCCTTAATGATAGACATGAACAGAATTCCATATCTAAAGGCTGCCTGATTCCGTCATAGGAAGTGTAGACTTTAGCAGACAGTATTTCAATATACTTGCTTGTATACTTACCCTGTGTTTTCCCAGCATATATTGGGAAGCTTCTTCACTTGGTCGATTTTCATTCCTCTTTAATAGAGCCAGGTTCTTGTCAACTATCTTACCTTATCCAATAATGACACTAGCAACTGGCGAACATGTTACATGATACTAATATTTCAAACTATCTGGCTTAGAGAAAAAACAAAAGCAAATAGGCTAACTATATGTGATCTAATGAATAACTAACCTCAAGAATGGTTTTTCAAGTTAGAATTACATAAGGTTTGTAAATATGAAGTTCTTAGTAAGGTTCTAATAGAGGTATTAGAAAACACCAATAAAGGTTGATATTGGATTGCTGCTTATTGACCGTTATCTCTACGTGGTCTTAGTTTAGGAATTTGTTTTCAAACTTCTTTATAATTGATAATGAGGTTGAAGAGAGTTAATACAATTTATTTGTTGAGGAATATCTCAGACTGTGTAGATTTTCCTTATTACAAAAACTTAAAATCAGGATTATTTTCCAAACTATTGTCACGAATATGGCTTGGCGAGAAAAGGGTGTTCACTTGACACATGGTTATGAGTCACAGGTATGTTACTGTTTCACACATATTACTTATTCGAGTCATATGATTTGTTATGTGTGGGATTTGTGATGCTTTCGCACATGGCTCAAATATGAGTCATGGTAGTGCACCTGGCGAGTATGACTTGTGAGTGTGCCTTGCAGGTAGGCCTGTCGCATATAATTTATGTTTCACACATGACCTCATTATGAGGTCATGGACTTCACGCATATGACGCAGTCGAGTCATATGACTGGTTTATTGCATTATGATTGGTTTATGAGTTTTGTACATGACCTTGTTATGAGGTCATGGGTTTTGAGCATGTGACAATTTTGGTCACATGACTAGTTTGTTATGATTTGATCTTGCACATGTTACTACTTTGGGTCACATGACTATGGGCAGGAAGAACACTATATAATGAGGCCGCAGTGGCCCAGGCAGACAGGTTCTTCACACTTTGTTCAAAGTACTTTTCATACTTATTACTTTAACGAATATAAAACACTTTTACGATCTTGATCTTGATTGCAAAGTTATCGTTACGCCAAGCAATGTTCTTTACAATGAAGAGTTAGAGAAAGTTTACGATAGGTATTCCCGCTTGAAGACCGAGGTCTTGTACTATCTATAACATAGGCAGAGACCTAGTACTATTGTAAGACAAAGATGAGTAGAAGAAGAAAAAGATAAGTGTCTTTCCCCTTTGCCAAGACCTAACCATCCAAGGAGGGATTGTTACAACTATTTAATAAGAAACTAGAACATGAATTTTCTTCTGACCTTAATGCTTTCACCTGTAATAGAACAATTACTTACTAAATTGTGATAACTTATAGTATAAAAAGTGTAATTAGTTTAGGTTTCGTTTCGAGTACGATATAAAGTTAAAGGAAATCTGCCTGACTATTCAGGACAAAATAGTATTGAGAGAAACTATTAGCATGTAGAGTTCATATAGTAGCTAGTCGTGCTCTAATTTTAATTTGTAGTATCTGTAAGTACATAGTACAAAGTTCATGAATATTATTCTTAGTAATAGTAACTAAGATGAAATAGAATAATAGGATGAAGAGAGTAAGATGTAGGATAAGAAATCTGGTAATACCAGTGGAGTATTAAATTTTACAAATAAATATAGAATAACTAGATCTTTGCAATGCAGAGCTGTAGGATGTGGTTTTGGAGAAAAAGGTTAACTGTTATTCCATGTTCACAATGTGCCAATCATGTTTTAGGATTATGTAAAATACTTGACAGGTGGTCAGCGCAAGTAGAGAAGAGACTAGAACAGAGTACTAAAAGTGACTTCAAAGATGTACTGGAAAAACTAAAGAGTAACTATTTAACTAAGTATATTCAAATACGGTCTATCAAAATCAACCAGTTGCATCACAGAATCCGGTCATCTTGACATACAGAAATATGTTTACCTCTACTATGAACGTAACCAATCCGTGATATCTGGTAATACACTTTGGTAAAACTACTTGAGTATCCAATCAATACATATAACAAAAACATGAAACAAAACTAAGTATCAAACAATGCTTAAACAAAACTGACTATCTTACCAATACTTAAAACAAAACTTAAAACTGCCAAGTATACAAAGATACTTACAATAAACCTAGTATCAAAACAATACTTAAAGTAAAATATAAAAGACAAATACTTACCCCAGTACCCTTACCAGTTACCAGTTAAGAAAGTAGAATTACATAAAATGAAAGTGGAATAGCTATAGGCTAACACTCTTATCATAATTGTGAGTCTTATGAATAACTTCAAGATTAGAATAATCTCATATCTGCCTCTGCAAACAGGTTCCAATCTCCTGTAGTTTGATAAGCTTTTGACTTATCAGTTACAAGATGTAGAAATCACCTGATTAGCAGGACAAAAAACCTAGATTGCCATCAGGTATTGAGGTTATCGGTTGCCAGATACAAAAATGGTATCACCTGATCTAATCTGAGAAAATCATTTATCCTCTGATAGAGGATGATAGTGACCTAGGGGTGTAACCTTCCCTGGCAGCTATTATCACCCTACAGTACACTTTCCGGGTCAGCTTATAATCCTCTCAACGCCTATCACCCATCCCACGCAGTCTCCTGACATCGCACCTCATTCTCTCTAAGTCCTCCCCCCATAAACCACATCTTCCACAACCATGTGCAGTTTTAAGTATCCTTACCACCAACCCGGAGATCTACCCGAGAAATTAATCATCATGCATCACCTTGGCCCCCTTCCCGTGGTTCGAGATCTTGGACCAATCGCCCTTTTTCCAGCAGGGTGTCTTCTTGGCCATGTAATTAGGGATAGATAACCAACAATTAACAATCATAGTCAAGTGTTGAGTTCCCACCTTGTCCAAGTATGTACACTGGTTGATCAGAATCCAGTGCACGATGAGATCTATGTACCTAATACCATGAAATGTCCGTTCATCAGGGGTCTTAACCACATATCCCACATCCTCGATGAACTCCCTTACACCCCTCCAGTACTTCCCACTCCTTTTGCCGTCCTCCCACTACAGTCAGTCCTCTGCATTGAAATTCCCGACAAGCACGTCAATTTTGTCGCATTCTTCAAGGGCACAAACCAACTCACCGTTCCCAATACCTGGCCGCCGGTACACAAACCCGCTTGGCCTCCGTATCCCTCCCTCATCAACACAGGAAACAATACATTTGTACTCCCCGTGACAATCCATTTCTAACAATCCGACCTGACTACCACGGACCCACATCTTAACGCCACTCCCTTTAACAACGGAAATAACCTCCAGCCCCACCCAGTGACTATCTACTAACCCCCTACCAACTCCAACCTCAGGCTCTAAAACAAAAAACAGATCAACAAAGGAAAACACCTCTAACATCCTCTTGCGTTGCTCAACACCCCTTCGCACCTTCAATTCACATCTCGTATAATGCATTAAAAGGGGGACTCTGGTGCGCCACCTGCACCAGTTGGCACCAGCCCCTGGAAAAAACCCATCCCCTCCCCGTCACCGGCGCCTTGCGCCAATGTCTCTCCCTTCTTCATCCGGATTTCATCCAGCACCCACCTCTTCACATACATCGGCGACAGCCTGACCTCCAGAGGAGTCAGCTTCTTCGACTCGTACTCGGCAACCGTCTTGCCTGTCCCCAACACCTCCTTCACGGCAGCCTTCCCCTTCCTCTTAGCCAGCCTATTCCTCCGTCTCTTCCGCTTCCCTCGATCACTCTCCAACGCATCCGCCTTGATATTCTACTCTACCAATATCTCTTGCGGCAGAGTAGGTCTCAGCCCAACCATCTTCCGGACTTCCCGGTTGATGCTGGCATCCGCCAAACACAAGGACCTAGGGGGAAACCTTGCCATCTTCCCACACCTACTCACCACCTTCAGAGCCGGGCATCCTTCCCAGCCAGTGAGGTGGTCTGACCTCTCACACAGCAGACACAACCTCCGGTCAGGCTAGCAGGCCACACACACTTTCCTTACACAGTTCACGATGTCGCACTTGTGAGAAAGAGTCAGGTGACCGTTCCTGCACTATCAGCAATGGGTTGGGAATCCCAAGCTGTACGGGCGAGTGTCCCACCTGGAGACACTTACCACACACACTCGCGAGTTTAAATTCCTCCTATACCGTGACCGGTCACAACCCTCCCCTCAAAAGCACCACAACCTGCTGGATAGCTCCCTCGATTGCGTTGTTCCAGTCGACAATGAAGCGGATGCTACCTCGAGTAGAGCGGCGCTACCTCATCACGATGATCAATCTAAGCAGATTGGATGGCCCAGGGGCTGCCTAACCGGGGTTGCCCTGCTCCCGGTCATTCGGCGGCCCGTCATAGGCCGCATTCCTGGTCCAACAATCCACTCCAACACCGAACCCTCCCCAGTGTCCGATAAAGGAATCACCGTCACCAGGCTCTTGATCTCGTGCTGCTCCCTAGAGAACTTGAAGTCCAGCAGCAGAGAGTGGGTGGGCATCAGAGAATTCAGATTTTAACACCCAATGAGGACAATTTAGCGGTTCGATGGTGTGAGCCTTTGGACGAGTGGGGACAACCAGCAAAGATGTCCTTAGTCAAGGAGATGGTAGAGGCCGTTATATCCTGAAGGATAAATCATTATGTACTAGGAAAGCATTGGATGTCATGGTTTCTTGACTGCTACCCCCCAGCCTCTGGCCAAGTTAAGTTCTCATATAGATCATCAAAGGGCCCTTTCCAGTGATTTGAGAGTACTAAAGAATTACATTAATCCCGTTTAACTCTCACCTATACTAATTGCATTATTATATTATATTAATTGAGAATCAAGTTAGAATATTTAATGAAGTTTTATGATATTTTACTGTCTAATATGTATAATGTAGATGAGAAGGGTATCATAATTGAGGTAGCCTCCTGGTGTAAGGTAATTTGTAAAAAGGGTAGGAGGACAAAGCATTTGGTGCAGGATAGCTTGTGGGAGTAGGTTATGGTTATTGAATGTATCTCTGGTGCTGGTTTTGCTGTTCACTATATGATCATTTGAAAAGGACAATCCAATTACATTGGCTGCTATTTCAAGCTAGAAAATACAGCATTTAGCAGTGTTTGGTATCTCGGAAAAGGCCTGGAGCAATGTGGGGTTAGGAATCCAGTGGCTTGAGGAGGTTTTTAACCGTGAAATACAAGAGAGGTAACTATTTACTACTAAGAAACTTTAATTTTGTAAGAACTAACTACTGAATCTTGAATGAACTATATAGTGCCAGAAATGCATACTGTCTTCTGATATTAGATAAACATACATCACATTTCAATTGGCGAATTTTTAATTATTGCCTTATTGCAAAGATTATCTCATTGTACCTTCTAGCTCGCACCACCTACCTGCTACAATGATTGGACATTGGACTATTTAGTCACTTGCAGAGACATTATAGAAATGGCCTTGATGAATTTGGACAGAAATGGCATGCAGATATGAATAAGGGAGAAACTTTGCAGATTAGTATTTCCAATTTGTTAATAGTTCTAACTTCTACTCATACACAAGTTAATTACTTACTTCATAAGATCTTAATGCCTGCTCGACAATTAGCTTTCACCTCAAGCAATATTCACAGTGCTTGGGAACTGGTAGGAATAATTCCTTTAAATTCCAAGAGTGTACTTGCGGAAATGAAGTGAAAGGTGCTATCTGCTAGGAATTATGGTCCTGCAGCAGTTGCTAGTAACTACAACCTTTCAAATTCCAAAAACCCAACATCCAGTTAGTTGTGCAATGTGAACTGCCTATTCATTCGCTACTTTCAATACTCCCTCCTCTAAACCGCTTAAATTAATCCTTTCCGGCATTGAAAAAGCATTTCAGCAAATCATTGCTGATAAGGTATGGGAGTTGGAGGCCCATAAACAGTACTCAGACTTAGTAGGTAAGAAAAAAAAGCGAAAAGCCTCTGACCGGCGCCAGTTGACCAAGGCTACTGTGATTACTTCAGAAATAATTCTGATATTACCTGAGAAGAGGTAGCAGGTAGATGCCGAAAAAATTGCAGTACATGCTAACAAGAGGGCACGATTACAGTTGGCCTCATCGAATACCAAATGTACCTCCAAACAATAGATGTCAGATACCACACAGTCAGAGATAGACCCCACAATTCTCTTTTAACCAACATTGTCTTGTGATTGACAAGATTTCTGGGAGAAAGTGCAGGCATTAGAGCTTGATCAGAGTGGTGATGCTGGATCTAATAGGGGGGGAAGGTAATTGAAGTGATTACTTTTCAACGAAATTATTAATTGTGATATTTGCAAGATGGGATTCTGTTTCTTTCCGGAATACTTTATTTTGTTTATACTGAGTACTGGTTTGGAGTTCACAGATGGAGTTCAATCTTAAAACTTAATGCTTTTCCCCTAGGGGAGGTACTATGATCCTGGAAGACAATGATCTAGATTGTGCCATTGGGCCCAAGAGTGATATAGGCTAAACGTGGTTTCCCCATAAATGGCATTACTCGTTAGCTGTTCACAAGGTTCTGAGCCTCAGTCTCTAGACCAAAGTGATACTATAAAAACATGACTTTGAGAAACTCAGAGTACAAGCACTGTCTCCTACTACCACCTCTGAAAACAAGGTCTTGGCCAGAACCAGAATTCAACCACTACTTCAGGAGCAGAATACTGGGAAAGGAAGCTAGCAGTAATTGATTTACTAGCAAAGAAGGGATACTGGGACCTGGTGTCTAAGCCAGGTACATGTTAGAGTTCTGATAAGGTAGTTAAAGAGATGGTAGTAATGGCAAAGGTGGAAGTAGGACGAAGGATAGACCGTAACTGTCGAGAACTGTAGGCTACAGAGTGAGATCCTCCCAAGGTTTAATCAATGGTTAAGAGTTGTTATGCGGGAACAGACCTGGCTAGGATGTAGTATTAGAGAGGCGAATTATCGTGAATCAAGTATAATGATAAACCTATAGTTTACTATATTGCGAAACTGCAGCAGGGTTTCAACCAGCTAGTAGGTACAGGAGAGGAGCAGGGTGAGAAGGACAAACTATACGCTATACTGTCCAACCTTCCTATCAGATACCACCCATTTTATACTGCTATTGTGAATAGCCTAAACTACCATGATTTTAAGTCTGAAGATATCTGTGACTGGGTAATCTTGGAACATCTGTAACTGATCGGATATACTGGGAAGCCAAGGGGTGGCTTCACAAGGATTAGTACTATTGGAGGATTCTTTTCCTCATGAGGGAAACCTATAAGAGGAAGTGGATACTGTAGAAATTTTGCATTTGCCTATCCGGGGAGAGCTTTGGTGTGACAGTACAACCACAACCATGCATTGAAAAGAGGCCATGATGGAAGCCCATCTAGTAGGGTTGATAAGGACGGTTGGTTGCATTGTCATCAGAATGGTCACAGTGGTGGAAGCTGTGCCAAGAGGATAACTCAGAGCTCGAACTTAGTGAACAAGGTACAATTGAAAACAAGCAGAACATGAACTGCAGCCACAGTAGCAACTCCGGACTCTTATTCAGGAGACTGGTTCATTGATTTTGATACGACACACTACATCGCCAGCAATAGGAGTCTTTTTGGAAACTTCAAATTCGATAATGCTGCAATAGGTATTAGCAGTGGAGAAATGATTGACATAATTGGGAAAGGTGTAATTATAATAGAGGCAGCTGACTGAGATGAACATACTGCATCAATGCCTCTCTTGGAAGTACTTTACATTCTGGGTCTCGGTCAAAACAACTTGGTCCACATATGTGTTATTCAAAAGGCCCATGCTGTAGTTGTCTTTAGGTAATTTAGACCGAACAAAGCTATGATTCAGATCAAAGGAGAGGAGATAGTGATGACCAAGCTCTGTCAAATTCCAATATGTTATTAGCGAAACCAGAATACTACAATGGCAACATAATAAATGGGTTAAGGGCAAATAACGCAGGTCTTTAAAAGGTTTTGTAATGGTCCCTCTTTGGATGGTAGGTTCTTGGCGACGGAGGATGATACTTCTCTTTTCTTTCTTCTTCTTTCTTTATTTTAAGCTAGTACTACGCCTCAACATACGTTACCGATAATACAAGACCTCTGTCTCCTATCAGGAGTGCCTATTGTAAGCTTTCTCTAACTCTCCTCTGTGAAGAGCTTTCCTTTGCGTAACAATGAATATTGCAATAAAGATAAATATTGTAAAGGTATTTTTATATTTGTTAAAGTAATAAGTAGGAAAATTATGTAGAATTCAAGCTAATTTTATGTAAATGCATACCACCTATACTGGCATACGACGAGCCCCAGGGCCGGGCTCCCAGGTTGTCGCATCCCGGATTCCACTAACTATGAACTAACGAAATCTGCAAACCCGTACCTTAAAAATGGCCGCGCCATGCCCAACAGGAACACTAAATACAAAGCCATCAACTGTAAAGAACAGTCTTCCTCAGCCCAGTCTACCAGCCAGCCAAGTTACCCGTACAAAATACAAAATTTCTATTACTGCCACCTGAATGTAACCTCACAAAAACCTACCCCACAATAGAAACCCACCCGAGTATCTCCACTCAATAATCCCGGGACACCCGACAGCCTACCCTGACACCAAGCTCCGTTCCCAATCAAACGCAATACCCAATACCTAAGCGCGTAAACTGGAAGGAAAGCCGACTCACAGGATGAGAGCTCCATAGCCAATGAGGTACAAACTGTCGTACAGAATCAGGTGGACAACACACCGGCAGTGCAGGCAAAGAACCTGAAGGGAAGTAGCCAGAATGAGATTGTCTCTAAGCCGCCAGCACTGGCTGAAAATGGTAAGGTATTCAGCTCCTCTTCTAACTCCTCAGCTTACTGCAGAGGCGACAAACCCTCCGTGCACTCTGAGGTAGTCCGTTTACAATAGCGAATCAGTAAAGGCGAGGACTCTTCTGAGTCGGAGACAAGTGGCACTGGTGAGATCTGGTCTTGTTTGACACGGCGCTTCTTATTTTTCTTCCGCTTCCTACCCCTTACTGTAGGTCTAGTAACCAGAGTGAACGGGCCACACTCATCACCACCAACCACCAAAGGAGGGATGCTACCGGAGGTGTTACCCCGACCAGTCACAGGCTCAGCCACAGAGGACTCAGATACCTTCTCCCCCAAAGGAGGTAATATCACCGTAAAGAGTGTCACCATACCAGGATCCACCCTATCCATACCAGGAGCAAGTTCCTGAACCAGCCCTGACGAATCAGGAACCGCTCCACCCAGTACACCACCCACTACCACAGCTGCAGGAGGGGCAGGGATAACCGGCAGCATAATATTCCTATGAGGGAGCTCCTCTGCTGGACACTGAGAACTCTGAGGTTCTAGCCCACTCCCTCCAACCAAGACGACTGTAGTAAGCGAAGAGACCGAGGCAACAGGTGAAGAGTGGATAACCGTAGGAGCTTCAGCTACCAACAGCGTGAGATAACCGTGATTTATTTGATATTCATTAGTGAGGGCAGCCAACAAGGCAGATATCTCTTTCCCAGTGTGAAGAACTCGCCGAGAAAGAAGGGAGATGTGATACCAAAGACGAGAGAGTTTGGCATCCAGGACCAAGTTCTTCTCGCCGGCATGTGACAAAACCACCCACAAATATAAAGCCGACGTGGTATAGGAGGTGGAGTCTTGCTTAGCTATTATGACCGTGAAGAGGCAACCGTAGTGAAGAACTGAAAAGATAAGAAAAAGGAAGAAAGGACTTCCAGAAAATGTAATAGAAGGGATAACAACGAAGCCCTTGAAACGTGTTCGAAGTTAAAGACTTGAAATGTATGTTGAGATAGGTATCAAGGCCTCTGATTTGATTGACGTTGAACGTTCAAGTCCGACATGGGGTAAAAGAAAGAGGAAAGGTACTTAGAACAAAGCATGAAGAACCTATCTTCCTTGGCCGCATCAGCCTCCTTACATTGTATCCTTCCTGCCCTTAGCCATGTGACCCAAAGTAGTCACATGTGTGAAACCAAATCATAACAAGATAATCATGTCACCAAAGTGGTCACATGCTCAAAGCCTATGACCTCCTAGTAAGATTATATGTGAAAGCTCATAAACCAATCATAATGCAATAAACAAGTCATATGACTCGAATGTGTCACATGCGTAAAACCAGTGACCTCATAACGAAATCATGTGTAAAACATCAATCATATGCGCAAGACATACCTGCAAGGCATGCTCACAAGGTGCATATCGCATGACTCATAGTCCAGTCATGTGCGAAATATAACATAATTCATATGACCTATATGAGCCATATGCGTGAAACAATAACATACATATGACTCATAATCATGAGTCATGTGAAATCATTTTCCATGCCAAGCCACATTGGTGACAGGTTTCCAGGACACTTGCTGAATGGGACGAGTTTCTTCGACTTCTAGGATTCGCGGTTGGTAAGCTATTAGCCAGAACCACACCCGAAATGTCAAATACTAGAAGTATGGACAGTCCTACCTGAGAATCATATCATGTTGCCAAACTGACAAGAAGACAAAACCCCTGTACAGCAACCCCTTATGCAACCAAGCCCCCAGAGCCTATCCATAGTAATGTAGCTAGACTGATGGCCACTGCCTCATTTCCAGTAGTGAGATGCCTCTTGTTGTTAATCAACCATTATTCTCGCTATACAACTGTCTATACCATCTCACCAATGTCAGCAATTATAGATTGCTTTAATGGTTTTAAAGATTTAGTTGAAACATAGCTAAATAATAAAACTCTGAGATTCAGTAGTGATGGAGGGAGTGAGTTTTTCAGTCAGGAGTTTACCCAAGTATTGGCGTATGCAGGAATCATATGAGCCCATAGTGCACCATACAGCCCTGAACAGAATAGAGTGTCTGATTGTTCTAACAGGACCATCCTTGGAAGAACAAAAGCGATACTGGGTGCAAGTGGTTTAAAGGACGAGATGTAGGACGAAGTAGTCCATAGATAAGTGCTCTTGAAAAATAGAAGTTTCACCTTACTATCAACTGGTAAATGATGCCATTGAAGGTATACTGTGGGAAAATTCAAAAGCTCAGAACGCTGATCTCATTTTAGGTAAAAGAATACAAACAAACCCTAAAGGACTTATGTACAAAGTTGGAGTCAAATAGGGTGGCTTGTATATTCAATGGATATGATAGATCACAGCGATTTCAAGTGTTGATTGACTGTAAGATTCATATTACTCCAAATCATGCAATATCCAAAGCCTTAGCACAAATAGAACCACATAGTCAACAGGACACATATGTCCATAGCCAAATAGGGACCAGGACCATGACGACATCGTTGCATCGGCGGCTCCTATTGAGGAACCTAAACCTCTCACACAAGACCCTGCAGAACCAGAAAGCCTACCACCATTCCCCCAAATACTACCTCAAGGCTACACTCACTGTACTTTCCCCATAGAAACTCTACTCACTACTATACATGTACAGCCAATGGGCAGAAGTGTTCATAACCGAGGTCTCAGGAAATTAAGCTACCTCTGGCCTGGATAAAATCACAGCTTGCATCTAGGATGATCGTGATAGTGACTATTCAACTCATTGCAACCAACTGTATATACAATTTCCACCAACCGAAGTCTCATTTTCAAGTTTAATTCCCTTGATCTTTTTTACCAACAGTTAACTGATCTGGAAATTCTTGCATATTGCAAAAGAAAGACTCCCACCTAAAATCTCCTGTAGAGAAATGAGCTTTATAGAGAAGGGCATGATAATCGCCTTTTTCTACGGCCTCCGGAATGTTGCTTTAGCGACTCAAATCATTGGATGGCCTTGGACAACAGTTAATAGCTTTCTTGTCTAGGCATTTGAGTGCCAATTTCCAGAAAGTCTTCCTGGTCCCGGTTGTACACCTATTTTGAGTTATCCTCAGTATTCTCCAATCATCAAGGGTCCAAAATCCAACTGTAAAATGACGAGATATGCATACAAGGATAGATATGCACCTGGTGTTTCTCTTGATACAGGTAAGTCTGTGCTATTCAGGGTGATATGATATGATTCTCTAATATATTTGTCTGCATTGGACCTGGTACTCAGAGAGCCAAATATCAAAAAATGGTTGGCTAAGTCAAGACCCAAGCTGAAATGAGACCATGTTTCTTAGAGATCGAAGTGGACTACAGTTCGTAAGAACTGGACAGTTGAGGATTTTGAGAAAGTGATTTAGAGTGATGAGTGTAGTGTGAAGAAATCTAAGAATCCAATACAACAGTGGGTGTTTAGAGACCCTGTAGTGAAATGGTTGGCAGATTGTATATATCCAAAGGAGAAGGATAAGGGAATATCGCTCATGATTTGGGAGTGCTTTTGGGGTAAGAGACCAGGTCCCTTAGTTCCAATTGCTCAAACTAGCATTAAAAAGAGATACATCAGACTCTGGAGAAGGCATCTTTTTCCTGTTATTCATCAAATAATCTCTTTTGGTATGCCAGATATGCTGTTTCAGCATGATAATACTCCGGTTTACAAGGCTTATAGTGTAATGGATTGGCTAGAGAGAAACTTTATTGAAGTTGTGAAATACTCTCCTTATTCTCCTGATTTGAATCCTATTGAACATGTATGTGTTGAGCTTAAAGAGCGATTGCACCAGTAGTATCCAATGATTGGAGATACCCCTGGAGGAAAAAAGGCTACCAGGAGATGACTAGTACAAGTATTACCATTGGTTTAGGAGACCATCCCTGAGGAGTACTTGGAGAAGTTGTGAAAATCAATGCCTCATAGGAGAGCTGCAGTATTGGAAGAAAGGATAGGTTATGCATGGTATTAGCTATTTCATTATTTAATTTATACTACTAGTATTGTAATATTCTCAGGAGTGGATCGTCCACCATCAGTATTGATTGTTGATACCGAACATTGAGTGTTTGCCCGTTGACAACCTCCAGGTTGCTACACCACAGGGCCTGGGACCTACTATAGCGCAGCCACAATTTTATATTGTCTCAGATCACGAATACCTCTGCCGAGTTGATATAAATGTCCACGAAGCCCCAGCACAGGACGAGCCTTATACCTAATGCACCACGCATTCGAACAAGGGGAAATACAAATCTATACAATTTCCTGATAAATCATTGTTTGCAGTATACCAGCATTCTGGAGACTCGCCAGCATTCCATGCCATTCCCTCTATAAGTACAACTGAACCAAGTACCTCAGGGGAGGGTATCTCAGATCCACACACTATGGAGTGGACGGAAGCGATAGCAGGAGAACTAACCTCTTTACGGACAACAAACCATGGGTTTTGACTGAGTTGCCCATCGACTAAACTTCGGTTCACTGCAAATAGGTGTTTAGAGAAGGGAAGTGTGCAGAATGTGAGACTCTAGGTATAAGGCTCAGTTAGTAGCTAAAGGATGTACAAAACAGTATGGAATCGACTATTTGAAAACATATACCCCTGATATCAAGTTGGGATTGCGCCAGATCTCATTAGCAACTGCAGCATATAACAGCTATGAAATCCATCAAGGGGACATTGAGAGTGCATACCTACAGGGACAACTGGATGAAGAAATTTATATACATATACTGGAAGGGGTTCCAGTACCTGAAGCGAAACCTAACAGTGCAAGAACCTATTGTTGACTCCTCCGAGAACTATATGGGCTAAAACAATTTTTGAAGCCTTTAGAACAAGGCATGAGATGAGTATCTTATTGAGAAATTTAACTTTGTCAGGTCAGCAGTGGATCATGCAGTCTACTATGGTATTGGACATAAGAACACACCAATATGGACGTTTATTTGAGTAAATGATGTACTCTGGATAGGTAGCCCCGAGGAGATGGCTAGAGCAAAATAGGAGTTAGGTCAATGTTTTGAGTTCAAGCATGTAGGTATTGTAAAGCTTTTCCTAGGCATGAAGATTGTTTACTAACTGGACCTGTAAAGGTCACCCTCTCCAAGTAACAATACATTTATACTATTCTTCAATGCATCAGTTACAAAGAACAGATACATGATGTCAACACCTATGGAGGCTGGAGTGCAGCTACTCAATGCTGGACCAGAAGAGCATTGTGTGAATAGGGCAGAATACAGGAGCCTATTTGCAAGCATTGTGGACTCAATCCTCTTTATGTGACCCGATATGGTGTAGGCTGTGGGAGCACTAAGTAAATGCAGTTCCAATCAGACTATCCCCCACATGAACAATGCTAAAAAACTATTACTGTATATTGAGAAAACGAAAAACAAAGGCCTACTCTTTGTGCCCTTTGATCTAGGATCTACCACTATCCCATAAGTCTTAAGTGATGCTGATTAGGCTGGTGATAACTACAGTCACTTGGCAGAGGGGTTCGTGATCTGAGACAACATTTAATTCCGGTTGCACCAGAGGGTGGGGTAGTGCCGGTGAGGTTGTCAACGTGCATGTGCGTGGGCGAGTTCAAGTTTACAATCAACAACTACTTGTACCTCTCAACATTCAATGGTCAATTGACCTACCATAAATTAAACTAGCTAATACTTTGTATAACCTCCCCTTGCTTCTAAAACCGCTACCACTCTATCAGGTATTGATTCCACAATCTCTCAAAAAACCCCTCAGGAATTATCTCCCCAACTAATTGTAATACATGTGCAAGTCTTCTCCTAACAGCCTCTTTTCCACCTGGAGTATCTGCAATCCTTGGATACTGCTGGTACAATCGCTTTTTAAGCTTAACCCATACATACTCAATAGGATTTAAATCAGGGGAATAAGGGTGGTGGTATACAACCTCAATACTGTTTTTCTCTAACCAATTCATAACACTATATGCCTTGTGAACAGGAGTATTATCTTGCTGAAAAAGAACATCTTCAAGTTGTATACCAAAGGACATTATTTGATGAATAACAGGAAAAAGATCTTTTCTCAAAAGTCTAACATACCTGGTCTTATTTATAGTTTGAGTAATAGGAGCTAATGGACCTTTTCTTTTAGCCCAAAAGCACCCCCAAACTATGAGCGAGATTCCCTTATCCTTTTCCTTTGGGTGTACACAATTAGCCAACCACTTCTCCGCAGGGTCTCTGAATATCCATTGTCATTTTGGATCCTTACATTTCTCCATACTGTACTCATCACTCTAAATCACCCTTTCAAAATCCTCAGTTGTCCAGTCCCTATGAGCTGTAGCCCATCTCAATCTCCTAGTCAAATGATCAGGCTTTAGCCTAGATCTTGACTTGGCTATCCATTTTTTAATATTTGCTTCTCTGACTACATAGTCCAGCATGCAGGCAAATTTAGTATGCAAACTTATCCAGTCACTCTGTGTAGCACAAAGAGTTACCAGTATCAAGAGAAACACAGGGTACATAGCAATGCCTGAAGGCATATCTGGTCATTTTCCGGTGGGATTTGGCTCCCTGCATAATTGTGCGATGGTGTTGACCACTCAATATGAGGGTACGACTGGGACGAGTGAGAGTTTTAAGAGAGTGTCGTTCACATACCTGGACAAGAAAGCCCTTAACTGTTGTCCATAGGCGTATAATAATTTGAGCCACTAAGGCAATGTTCTGGAGGCAGTTGAAAAAGGCGATTATTATGCTTTTGTCTGCAAGGCGCATTTCTCTCTGGGTGGTTTTAGGTGGGGGTGTTTTTGTTGCGGCATACTTCGTATTTCCAGAATACTTAATCATTGGTAAAAAAAGGTAGAGGAAATTAATAAATTCATTAATTAGCTAAAGGAGGCTTCGGTAGGTGTAGATTTGTGAATGGTCATGGTCGCAATGAGGTGAAGGGTTACGATCAACTTTACACTTCCTTGATAAGTGACATTTTGGCAAGGTAGCTTAGTCATCTGAGACTGATTTCACGAAAAGCTCTGCCGCGTGACTGTATAATAGAAGAGGTACATGGCCTATGTTTGTACGATATTAAGAAATTAGTAAAACTTACCTGATAGAGCCATTTCATTATCAAGCAAGCAGTAGTCCAGTGTTGGGCTTGCTTCAACTGAGGCCGAACACATGGCATTGACGCAAGCCTGTTAGGAAGTGCTATTTGTTAAAAGGTTCACCACAGAAATAGCTGAGATTAATAGCTAGGAGGATAAACCTAAAACGATTATGATCTTTGATGACAACCAAGAAAGCATGAGGCTAGCAAAGAATCCACAGTTTTACAATCGCGCTAAGTACATTAGTATCAAACAATACTTTTTCTGGGAAAAGGTTGCTCAGGAGCAAGTGCAACAAGAATATGTACCTATCAGGGACTTGCTGGCCGACTTATTGATGAAAGCACTACTATGGGTGAATATATAGGGATTACAAAAATAGCTCTTTGTTTATGAAAGTGAATAGTAAGAGGCAAAGGTTGGACACGAGTGGGAGATTGCGGCTTGCAGCTTGTTCTTTCTCTTTTTTCATTTTTACTTTTTCATTTTCTTTTACTTCTTATATTTGATGTTTTATTCCTTTACTGATTAACCTTCCTTGGCTGCTATTTGTTTGCTCTAAGGCTATTTGGGGGACAAGACTTGGGTATGTGGATTCAGAGAGTGGGAGTGTTGGAGATTAGATATTCTCAACTGCTCACCGCAGACATATTTTCCCATTCACTGTGTTACACGAAACAGAACGACTATGAGCCGCTACACATCCTTCCTCTCCAGTGGTTTCACTATAGTTAGCTTCATACATGGCCAAACGTCCACACTGCATACTTAGTACGACAACCACAAACACCGGATCACCTACCACGAAACACGAGCAGTGCTGATACCAAACAACAACCATATCGTTGATCAGCTCGGATAGAATTCGGCACTGCATGATGAAAGGAAGTTGAGTGGAACAATCACAGGTGAGATTAGGCATGTGCAGGCAGCATGCGATGACAGGAGGTTTTTCTCTGGAGGAGGATATAAGGCTGTATTGTTTTCCGCTGGTTCGCTTGTGTTTATATCAGTTCTTCATCACATTCATTCGTTATTTGGTCAGACGATTTCCTATTACTTTGTTACGCTTTTGTTCTTTACTTCTCTATTCACTCATTACAACATCTCTACTCGTACCAATAAAGGTTTCGTGTCCTTCGGTCCACAAGGATTAGATCCGCTGTGCCCCACTACCCGTTAGTTGTTTAAAACCACCAACCTTCCCCGATCCCCCAGCCGTATGTTCGCGAGAGATCTCCGGCAAACTCGCTCCCTCCTCAGTCTGCGCCTCCGCAGCCTTCACCTTAGTTGCATCGGGGGCCGGAACATTAGCACTCTTAGCCACAGTTCCAGCGTCCATCACAGGCACATGGGGGTGAGAGGGGGGGTCTATGTTTGGGCACCTCATGGGCCACCCAGAGGGCTCGGATCTCGGATTCCAACAGATCAATCCGTTCCTCGTGCTCCTCCACTAGCCAGAGCAACCCCGTAACCACCCCATACAAACCAGCCTCATCCAGTCAGTCACTCTCAACAGCAGACACATTACGTGCCGTTGCGAGTTCGTCCAGACACTCCAATATCCGGACATCCATCAGGCTCGAGGGGCGGGAGCTCATGTCAACCTGAGTGGATGGAACCCACATACAATCCCTACCGCTCACCTCCGTAGAAGGCAGAGTAACCTCAATACCACTCGGGGCAGCCCACCTGATATCCCCAAGCCCATCCACCTCAGGGCTCCTCCAAACCCCAAGCTCCATCCTCCAATCGCTACCCTCCACCACATCTACCGGGGGGGGACCTCACCTCACCAGCCATGTCTGCATCCTCAGGCACCGCCAACATCTTCCTACTACCCTCAACCGGCAACCTCTCGCCGTCGTCGAAGTGGCATGTTGGAGATGTGGACCACTCAATCGCCTCGCTCGGCGGGTCCGACATTAATCTCCTCCCACTCATCCTCACCGGCTCCAAAGGGAACGCCCTTTTGGGTACCACCGGCGGGCGACATTCGATCGATTCGCCCGTGGAAGACGCGGGAGCAGATGGTAGTTCCGGCGATGGTGTGCTGGCGATCATCCTGGTTGGCCTAGCTGCAGGCCGAACAGCTCCTCGTTTAACAGGAGACATGTAGTCCCCATCGCGCGAATCATCATCGTGGAGGTTCCGGTAGAGCTGACGCTCACCGCTCCAAACTCCGGACAACTACCCGTCCCCACTCCCTCTTATCACCTTCCCATCCAGCCCAGCCTTCCAATCGCGCGCACAGAATTTCGTCATACTCGCAGCAGGGATCCCGTGAATCGTGGCCCCACTGCGCCCACAACTCTATTACCGTGTGGCAGCCCCCCCAGCTGAGACTCTCCCTCCAAGCTCATCCCCGAAACCCATGTCGTAGTCGAGCCTCACATCGTTCCAGACGGCCGGAAGCTGGACTCCCCAGCAGAATTGTACCTTCGAAGAAGCCCAAAGGCCTCTCCGTTGGCAATCCCACAGTCCCCAACGCACACACATGCGCGCAGGCAGCCCCCAACAACCCCTTCCACCTTATTGTAAGTCTGTGGTCCAAGCGACAGGACAATCCCAAGAACCTCCCTGTCGAAAGCACCAACACTGGCATTCCGAAACTGTAGATGTGTGTAAACTGCAGGAGCGAAGGCTCCCACCCAGAAACGTCGTAAGGCCGCGTAGTGATCGGAACTAGGTCGCGGCCGCCCTTGGGAAGAGTCCCGGAGGGCCCACAATTGGACCTTATCTCAGCGGAGGAGGACTCGCGAGCCATCTCTGGGGAGGCCCGGACAGACACAAATTCCCCGGGAAGAACCTTGCGGGGATCCAGGGGCACCACATCCAAGAGGTAGCCCCAGCAAATCGTAGTTAATCGACGTGGTAGACAAAAACTGTTTAAATGAAGCCGTGATAATCTGGTATTAACCAATTGGGGGAAGAAAGTAAAAGGACAGGGAAGCAAGTACACGATATCTCGTCACTGTCGAAGGGGTGGCTTGCTTGGTCTGGGGTGAGGGGTTTAGGAGGAGAAAACTCTCATGTCAAGTGGGAGTTTTCTCAAACAGGAAAATCTGCAGGGTCAATCCCTACCGGGTGAGTGGCCTTTACATTCTGCCCGACCTCAACCCTGACCTGTAAGTATTAGAGCGGGTGGACTGGATGGGATACACTAATCTCTTGACTCTAACACCCTTGTAAAAATGTGACACGGTGAGGCGCTTGTCGTACCTCCACGAGATTGTGACGACAAGCAGGAAGATTTATTGTGTAGTATGACGTCTGAATGTCCGGCTAAGAATGAAGACCATCCAGTATTTTCTTTCAGTTTACCCGATTCCATAGCTGCATGATGATCCCGTGCTGGAGATGCAGTTTAGGGAAATGATCTAAGTACAGATTATAAGATTTCAGTAATATTACTTTTTCGATTTCTAAAAGTGTTATTGTTTTTTTCTCACTCAGTTTCAAAATAGCTTAGTTATGTAAATATCCAAAACGGATTCAAGAATGTCGTTGGTAGCCCCATCATACCAGTTGGAAAATAAAGGGCTCTTGTTCAAGGACGTGTTCCTAGTACAGGTCTGTGGTACGGTCGTTTATAGTAATTGCTTTATTATCAATTTGCTGAGACCTATGGGCTATAGAGGTAAGAATAAGATTCCTCACCTGATAATATTGTACAATATTGTAGTAAGCCAGTTCGCCGGGGTAGTTGGGTGGGATAAAGATATGGGGAGTGGATGAAGGATTAGATGGAGTAGATGAAGAATGGGGTAGAGTAAATAACGAATGAGAAGTGGCCAATGAGCAGCCGGTGTGTGGATGAGTTGGTGGACCGTGGTGGTGACATAGAACTGCAATGACCCCAGCTACATGATTGGCTCATAGGGTCCAGCATTTGGAGAGTTAATGTGCAAAGGTTATCTCCAAGTACTCCGGAACGTACAACTATAACGTCGTTGACGGGGAAACCGCTCGGTACCGGGATCCAGCTCGGCGCCAAGAGGAGGTCAAACACTTACCCCGCACACAACAAAAAGACCCGGCCCGGTCACATAGATTACCGCAACAATACCAAATCAACATGGATGCCACAAATCAAGTGGCTAAGGAAGGACGAAAAAGAAGCTTTACTTCAGGCGGCTGTTAAGTTCTACTATGAGATCTGAGAAGCTTCGATCAAAGGTATGGCCAAGAAGTATGGTATCGCTTATTCAACCTTGCAGGGTAGGTTGGGGGGGGCCGGGTCCCGGCTGGGTGGGCATCAGAGAATGCAGGTTTTAACACCCTATGAGGAGAATTCGGTGGTTCGATGGTGTGAGCGTTTGGACGAGTGGGGACATCGGGCGAAGATGTCCCTAGTTAAGGAGATGGCCCAGGCCATTATATCCTGAAGGATAAATGATCATGTATTAGGAAAGCATTCGATGTCACGGTTTCTTGGCCACCACCCCTACCTTGCCGCCAAGTTGAGCTCTCATATAGGTCGTCAAAGGGTTCGGGCCAGTGATCTGCGCATGCTAAAGGATTACTTTAATAAGGTTAGACTATCCCGTATCCTCCTCCTATATATATATTAATTGAGAATCTAGTTACAACATCTAATAAATTTTTATGATATTTTACAGTCCAATATTTATAATATGGACGAGAAGGGGTTCATGATAGGGGTAGCCTCCCGGTGTAAGGTAATTTGTAAAAAGGAGAGGAGGACAACAAATTTGGAACAAGATGGCTCCCAGGAGTTGGTTACGGTAATTGAGTATGTCTCTGGTGCGGGCTTTGCTGTTCGCCCTATGATCATAAATAAAGGGAAGGCCCATTATATGGGCTAGTATTCAAAGCTAAAAAAAATGGATTTGGCAGACATTGGAGTTTCGGAAAAGTGGTGGAGTAACGAGATGTTAGGAATGCAGTGGTTAGAGGAAGTTTTTGACTGTGAAACATGGGAGAGGTAACTATTTACTACTAAGACTCAGAAAACTTTTATTTTGTATTGAACAAACTGTTTTAACTTCAACCGACTATATAGTGCCGGAAATGCCTACCATCTTCTGATCTTAAATGGATATACCTCACCTTTCAATTGGCGATTTTTTGATTATTGCCTCAATGTGACAATTATTCCTTTGTACGTTCCGGCTCACTCAACCCACATGCTACAACCTTTAGATATTGGACTATTTGGTCCCTTGCAGAGACATTATGGGAATGGCCTGGACGAATTTGTACGGAGTGGCCATGCAGGTATGAATAAGAGAGAACTTTTGCCGTTAGTGTTTCCAAT
>NW_003298897.1:1045250-1060806 GCF_000151645.1 Tuber melanosporum
TGGCCATGCAGGTATGAATAAGGGAGAATATTTGCCGTTATTGTTTCCAATTGTTAAATACTTCTAACTTCTACTCATACATAAACTAATTACTTATTTTATTGGATCTTGATGCCTGCTAGACAATTAGCTTTCACCTCAAGCAATATTGAGAGTGCTTGGGAAGCCGTAGGCATATTTCCTTTCAATTCCCGGTGCATACTTGGGGCAGTGAAGCGAAAGGAGCTACCCAGTAGGAATCTCCATCCTGCGGCAGTTGCCGGTAACCTCAACTTTTGCGTTTCAGAAACACCTCGTCCAGTTAGTTGTACAATGCGAACTGCCTACTCTTTAGTTACTTGGGATACCCCCTCCTCCAAACAGCTTAAATCAATTCTTTCCGGCCTTCCCGTAGGGTTTCAGCAAATAATTTCTGATAAAGTACGCAAGAAGGAGGCCCATAAACACTACCCAGTCTTGGTAGGAAAGGCAAAAAAAGGGAAGACCTCTGACCGGCGCAAGTTGACTGAGGCTACTGTCGTTACATCAGAAATGATTCTGATGTTACGTGAGGAGCGGGAGCGGGTATATGCCACAAAAGCAGCTAGGCAGGCCAAAACGAGTACACCATCACAGTACACCTCTTTGAACACCAACGCATCTCCAAACTATGGATATCAGACACCACACAGTCAGACATGTCCCCCACACTTCATGGTCAACCCACATCGTCTAGTGATGCGGAAGATCTCTGGGAGGAAATGGAGGCACTAGAGCCTGATCAGGGTGCTAATACAAGGTCTATCAGGGGGGTAGTAGTTGAAGCAATTACTCTTCAACGAAATTATTAATTTTGGCATTTGCATGATGGAGTTCAGTTTCTTTGGGGTTCACTTTCTTTTGTTTATACTGGGTACTGGCTTGGAGTTTTGGGATGGAGTTTAATCTTTAAATTTAATAGTTTTCTTCACGGGAGAGGTGTTATCACCCGGGAGGACCATGATCCAGGTTGCGCCATTAGGACCGAGCGAGATCTTGGTCAAAAGCGGTTTCGCAGTACATGATATTAATCGTAGTTGCCAATAGTATAAACAGTTTGCAGTAAAGCCAAGTATGCCAGAAAGGACATATAGGCTTTCTCCTAAGGTATGAGGATAAGGCGATTCAGGCATATTATAATTACCAGAGCGGATACAGATATAGCAATATAGTGTATTTCAATATGACATAAATGAAACACAGCATTGAGGAGGTCCTCCGTTACTACATGTTAAAACCGAGCAGTAATTATACCTCATTCCTCTACCTCACTCTGCTGCCCAATAATCTTTATTGTTACAGCCTCCTCGTTACTGCTTGGCTATTCCAGCCAGTTCCTTTACTTAATTATTACCCCTTATAGAATAACGACAGATTGACTTGTCTAACTTAATGTAGATGTATATATTTCTACAAGTTCTGGAACTGGACGCAATAACAGTATGAACATGCATCTGTTACAGTTTGATGAAAATACTGGAGCCCTGTAGCTCCAATGGACACCCAGAGGAAATTCCATACTGGTTACCCAATTCTTGAAATTTTTCCCTTTATCAGCTGTCTCTACAGATGGCTCGACAATTATAGAGTTCCTTTGACGATTTAAGGACCCTTCTCCGCCTGACACTGAAGCCTAAAAGTAACGAAAGTTTAACGCGCCAGTATTTGGATCATTATTTTTCCGCAGTTTCTTACTCGTTTTCTATTGTGTGTTGTCTTTACAGGATTGGGTGGCTAAACAACCACAGACCCCAGAGTTATCCGCGAGCTTCCCATAGTATTTTCGCAGGAGCAGGGAACCACGTTTGTCATTTATGCGAATTCCAGTTGCAGGAACAGTAATCTGTAGAATGTCTCTAGGTCTTTGGCTGATAACTGAGGATATCCAATTAAGATGCAACCAATCTATTATTACCGAATCTATAGCATCCTTACCACACTTTAGATTCATCAACATTACCTCATAAGACGAATCAAAGATTAAATGAATGCACTCAAATCGTGGGAAGATTTGATAGCTGGACTTCTGTAACAGTTGGGTGCCACATGTATTCATTGCCAGTTTTGTGATAGATTTCAAGCATTTTGCGATTTCTAGATATGGCTGTATCGTATGTTTAGTTGTTTTCTATTATAAAGAAAAGCTTTTAATTCGAGTAATGCGGCTCTATATAATACTCGTTAATACTGCAAGGGAGGCTAAGAGGAGTAGGGTGGGGATTTCTTACAACTCAGATTACGATCAACCCGGGTATATGCCAGCAACAAATGTATAATCAAGGTGTGTCCAGATGCTATAGCGTGGGACAATGGAGTTTGCCCACCAGTATCAACTGAGTTGACATCCACACTCTGATAACTAATCAAATCACGCACTAATCCCTGATGCTCTAGCTCGGCAGCATGAGACAAGGGAGTTCTCCACAATGTGTTAAGAGAGTTGACATCTGCCCTCTCATCATTAATGAAATCACGCACAACTGCCACACATCCAAATCATGCAGCATGGGACAAGGGAGTTGTCGGCCCTTTCTCAAAAGAGTTGACATCCACCCTGGCATAATTAATCAGGACACGCACCGCTCGCACACATCCAAATCCTGTGGTAAAGGACAATGGAGTTCTCCACCATGAGTCCGGAAAGATGACATCCACCCTGGTGTCATGAATTAATACGCGCACAACTC
Source organism: Tuber melanosporum (assembly GCF_000151645.1). Taxonomy (NCBI): domain Eukaryota; kingdom Fungi; phylum Ascomycota; class Pezizomycetes; order Pezizales; family Tuberaceae; genus Tuber; species Tuber melanosporum. The sequence continues at coordinate 1,047,956 of NW_003298897.1, forward strand.
GATCATGTCCAGACAACCTGAGGCATGGGATAGTGGTGTCCTCAACATTATATCACGAGAGTTAACATTCAATCTCTGATCAGCCAACAAGAGATACACAACCTGCTCCTATACCCATCTTGCCACCTTGGACAGGGGTGTTCGCTTCCTGGTCGCACGGGAGCTGACATCTACTCTCAGATCGGTAATCAAAACTCATAGCACTCACATGTCCCTGGTGTGTGACCTGGGAAAATAGGGTTCGCCCATCCTCATCAGCTGAGTTTATATCCACCCTGGGGTCTTCATTCAACAACCTGATAGCATCAAGGCGATTATAATGGCAGGCAACAGAAATGGCTTTTTGCTCCTGATCATCTTGCCCCTCCGGATCGATGCCACACTCGATGTGTATACTAAAACACAAAGTATCCAATTGCCCGACTGCATCGATCAACACAATACGGTGAGAAACCTACCGGTGCATACCACATTCAATAAATTGGTGCAGCATGACTCTGTCGCCAGGGGTGGCGGTCCAGTACAGCCCACGCTTGGCCCTCTACCTATCACGCATAGTGCCCACGTGGTTGATTAGAGCTGTTTATACAAGACTTGCGAGGTGTCGGTTAGTGTGTAAGAGGGCATACCGGTCTTGAGGATTTAGCTGCCGAGAAATTAGAAAGATTCTCTTGGTCAATAGATCAAGGAGGTCGATGATTGTTTATCAAATTTACTCGCTCCGGACACATAAAAATTGCGTCCTAAATATCCTAGAGGTACTGAACGAATAGCTTTGTACAGAGGATTGTGGGATCAGGTTGAGGTATATCTGAGTCTGGTGTGTGTCAATGGTAATACCGGTAGCCGTTGATCCACAGGTTCTGTGTCCATCAAAAGCGACCGCGCTAGCAAGTTTCATACAGATATCTTCACAATTTGGAACAAGTCAATAATTAACATAAACAACCTGAAACAAGTGTTCGTAAATGGTTGAACTGGTTTCAAGAATATGCTGCCCAGCAGAAATGATCAAACAGAGATATTGCCTAGGACATACGGTGGTATAGGTTAGTATCCTGGCTTAACCTCCCTTAAATGATTCCTTTAATCTAATTGTGACCCAATCGCGTATACCAAACTTTGGGACGAAGCTGCACAGGTTAAGCCGCTGGATTGATAATGTGTTAATGACAATTCATCAGAGTATAGCTAGATTGAACTCAAGAGAATTCAAGACTCTTGGTAAGCTATGCGCGGTTATAAATGAGATTAAGCACTGATGGAGAAGGATTAGGAGCGCGATATCAATCAAAGAAACCGGTAGACTTACAATGTTTGAACCACAAAATTTGGGCGAGCGGCGGTTGGTTGAAAACTACGATTGATCAGCTGTTGATTTGTTCATTCTGTGGCAGTCGGCGAGTCAGTTGGGGATAGGAGAGGGAAAGGGCCCAAGTAGTAGCCGAGATCTTGACCAGACGAGGGAAAAAACAGTTTTCTAAGAGTATTAGGTTCTGCCGGAAATGGGATCCTGTAATTCAGCTTTCAGCAGAGTAAGAAAAGAAACCTTAAATAGAGAAATAATTCCAAGACAACAACTGTTCCCTGTTGTGGTGTTACTTTGATCCGGTTTTGCTTTGATCGACAAGCCCGACCTCGTTGTCTGGTGATGAGCTTGTAGGGATTGGTGTTGGAAGATGTTTGTTGCGTAAGCGAGCGTCGTCTTATCATACCACCACGAATCTTGGTTAGGGCCCGATTAAGGTTCCATAATCCTGGTTGCTCTGGCATTGGTGCACCCACCTCTCCATTATCAATATTTTATATAGTTACTACAGCTAGCCTAACTGCTAAATGATACAAAAAAAAAAGTTGTAAAATTGGTAAGAATCGCAATCGATGGGCCCTGATGCCTTCATACTTGTATTTATTCTAGATTCATATTATATGATACAAATCTTACTTTAAAAAGATTGTTCTATCGGCAAAAAAGAGAGGAAGTAGACCGTGGAAAAAATAAGAATTTATTGTGGGATGAATATATTTTGCAGGACCCAAAACTGGAGAATTGTTCTATCTTCGACTATTACGATAGCAACAAAAGGGTACCAGATCATACGAGGTATTACTGACTGTTAGGTGTGATGAAGTCTCTGTAAGGATATTACACGATGTCTGTATCGGATTAGGCACTCTTGAAGATGACAATGAGTGGAACTATTGTCTTGCCGAGGCAGCTGGAATGCAAACTGGAGTGCAGTTAAGATTACTGTTTGAGATTATTTTAACTGGATCAAATTCAGCAGACCCATTATCATGACGGCACAGTTGTACAGACAATATCTGCCATGATTCTACTTATCTTCTACAGATGAAGCTTAATATTTTATTATCTTCCAATAAACAAATCTTCCGCCTTGGTCCCTGCATATTAGAAAAGATCTTAATTGAGGGTGACAAGTCTTTAGAGAAGTCTGGGCTTTACTAGCCATGAATAAGATTTAATATTACCAGTCAGACTAAAGAGAGAAATAGGTTGATGCATCATCAGCTGAGTTAAAATCCAGAGGAATTACACAATCAAGTTGTGACAAAGGTACCTATCCTGATTCTGGAGTAATAGTTTTCATATAATGCAGTGATTGAGGCAGTTGTGTCAAAAAGTAGAAAATGTTCTTTCTGGATGGTACTGGGAAAACAGGTAAAACATATGTTGAAATTCCAATTCTGGCAGAAGTACACAGTCCACGCAATATTGCATTACTAGTTATATTGAGTGGCATAGCAGTATTATGATTGGATAGAGAGTGGATTGCACATTCAATATTTCAAAAACCACTCATACTAAATACTCAATCCTCCTGCAATCTTGACAAGGATCAATGTAAGGAGAGGTATTCAAAATAGCAAGACTCATAATCAGAGATAAAGCAACAAGACAGAACTGTTATGTGTCTGCAGCACTCTCCTGAATGCTGTAAGATATTTGATAAAATCACCAACGCAATAGGTAAAGCAAAGTAGTTTTAGCTGGAGACCTTAGCAAAGATCTTCCAGTTGTACGAGGTCGCTCCAGAGCTCTAGGTGTTAGTGGTAATCTATAGCAGTGATCTTCCTGGTAGAAGAATATGATTATTCAATTGAAAAAGATTTTTTGACTAGTACATCTACAAATATTACTCTAAAGACAAGCAGATGAGTATGAATATGGAGACCATCTTCATTGAATGGGTAGCAGAATGGAGATTGGAGGATTAGCTAGGTTTATTAATATTCCAGAGTCAATAAAGTTGGAATAAGCCAATCATGAAGCTCGAATTGTAGAACCATCACCTTTTGGATGGTTAGGTCTTGGAGACAGGGAACAATACCTCTCTTTTCGTTCTTCTTTGTCTTCTCATATCTCTAGGCCTGTGTCTACATTACTGATAGTACAAGATGTCAGTCTTCTATTAGGAACGTCGATGATAAGCTTTAACTAACTCTTCTTCGTGAACAGTTCTTTTAACTTGACAAAAATAAAGATCGTAATAATGATAAAGAGCCTAAAGGTGTTTTATATTCATCAGAGTAATAATTAGGAAAGGTACTTATAACAAATCATAAAGAATGTATCCTCCAGGGCCCTACTAGCTTCCATATGTGTGCCGATATGGGAAAATTGGTCTGCTCTCCCAATGCTACAAATTAGCATTGATACATATGATACTCCTTGGTCTTATAGAGTATGATCTGAAGGTCTCAAAATATATTTGTGTTAAGAATACCAGAACCCGATATCTAGGAACCACCCTAAGTAGGGTAACCCCACTCGAAATCGGAATCTCTAGTCTCCAACACCCCCCTCTGGCTCCCTTACGGGGCCTGTGCGTCATCATATATATCAATCACAGTTGCGTCCTGTGACTATATTACTACAGAATTGAAGGTATTAGGATAACACCATATACATCATCGCCGTCTGTTCGACCGGATTCCGTTTGCAGGACATATGGGAGGGCACCTTCGGCTAGGTCCGAGAAGTGGAATGGAGTAATCCCGTCAACTACTCAAAGGGTTACCTGGCTTCAAATACATGACACCTTTGGTATGGGCCGTAGGTAACAGGACGATTTCGCACAAAGAGATGGTATCAAATAGTAAAGGATCTCTACTAGAGGCCAATACATTTACATCCACCAGAAGAGTCAAGAACTCTAAAGGACACTACCAAAGAGGCCAACGAACTTCACGGAGCATTGCAACTGAGTTTCGGAACACATCGTAACCATGGGGTGATTGTCAATACTATAAGGGTTACTGAAACCTACTACCCAGAGAGCAGCCAAGGGTTGCCAACAGAGAGATTAATTACCAATCTGATGGAATCGCTTCCTGTGAGTTAATAGTAAGTCATTCAGAGAAAGTGCATCGGTTGGGTATGGAGTTACAAAGAATCGGAGTCAGATGACCTACGACGGTTGTAACGATGACGACCTTTGCAGATATAGCTGTGGATAAAACTGATGATTTTATCAATGGCAAAGACAATTGGGGCCAACTCAGTTCTACTTAAGAACTAGGCCAGAAGTCTAAAGACCCTGCTAAATCGGGATATTACTATTGGGGACAGCACATTTTCTAAGAAGAAATATCGTAATTACTGAAGAGGGTGTGCTTTTTTTCAGAGTCCACAGGTGTTCACACCTTGGAAGACAACTCGACATTGCAAATTACAATTGAAGAAGTACATAGTTGTATGATAAATAGATGTAGTCCGTGAATACTCAGATGCCGAATATAAATATCGAAGTGCCTCCCAAGCTTTAGACATCATCAAGCAACGGAGAAGAGACCTTAACAATATAATATTATTTTTATGATTCTACCCTACTTTACCTATCTTACTTCGCTCCTAGTAGTCATAAATGAAATGAGCAAAGTCCGAGCCTTGCTAGACAATCTCTGTCAACAGAAACGAATCTCGATTGGCCTAAACAACCTTGAAGTCTATCAAGTTGTCTCCGCCTAACAATTTGTCATCAAAATTGCACCCTTTATTAGCTTTTAAATTTAAAATCTTAAATTTTCAGTTTGTTTTTTTAATTCATAGTTGAATAGTTCATTTTTCAATCTACCTGAAATATATTTATAAGGCCATTGTACTATTTGAATTAACTGTTATAATAGATTTTGTGATTTTTGGAAAATTCTCACTCTGGCCCCGGAGTCCTTAAATCCAGATTAATTGTATCTGATGCAATCCGTCTTATCAGTAAAATGAGTTGAGTGATAATTGGTGAAGTAAATCTTTAGCGTAATAGTAATATGATAGTTATGAGATTGTAGATGCTAGTATACTATTGGTTCGTGATAGATTTGATAGCTTAAATAGTCTTTGTAAGTCCTGTAACTGAATCATCATTCCTCTCATATTATTATTTCTTAAATTCTTAAATTATGACTTCCTTAAATTCAAACTTTACTCTTAATGAATTGCAAATTCAATCTTCTTTTTACAATGATAACACTGATAGAACCTTTGGTGAATTATCTGAAGAAAGCATTGCAGGATATTCCTTCAAACTCTGATACTCATAGTGACGATTCACTTTTTATAAGTATACTATGCAATGTATTTTGTTAATCACTAGGCATACAGGAATTAACTTCTTATTTTTGGAGTGATAGTGAGTTTTCAGATTCTCAACCACAACATACAAGATTTTTAGCCTCTTGTGCCTGTTCTGAGAAGTGCACATGCAAAGCAGGAGGTGATAAATGGAAAAAATGGCTTGACCATCATGATAGGATTGAACGAAAGCAAAAGAAGATTCTGATTATAAACTTTCTATCTTCACAGTTACAGGTTAGTTGTAAACTTAAGTAACAAAAGCATTAGAATAAATCAAAGCTAACGACTTTAGTTAAAAAACGGCAAGCAAGTAGAGGTAAGATAGCGTTTACCTTTTATAGGTAATGTCTGCCGAGGAGTCTTTTGCAGTTTCTGGAAAATGGACAGAAAAACAAGTAATAGTATGATCAAACAGATCAGAGATACTAGGATGCCTGTAACAAAGCCTCATGGCAATCGTCAGAAAGCAGCTCACAATAAACTCTCAGAACTAGTTGGAACTGATGTTGACAAATTCCTGACAGCAGTAAAAGAGGAAGAGGGTGAGTCTATTGCAACAAGCAGATTTAAGCGAAGTCTTAAGGATAGAAGAGCTGTTAAGTATATGGAATTAGAGCATATCACATTCCTCCATTCTCATCTTTCTTATTGGGTAGTATATCAAAGATGTGTCTCACAGGCTAAACATGCTAATGATCAAGCCAGTTATGCATCTTTCCAATACCTTTATAAGTATTGGAAAAGTCATGATACTTTTAGGTTTATGAAGATTTGTAAGCCATCCAAAAATGTTTGTAATGAGTGTAAAACTTTGAGGAACCAATTTCAACATGATTTCATCTTGAGAGAGGAAGAAGAAAGCACTGATATTTTAGATTCTGAAGGAGAAATCATTGAGAGTAGAACTTCAAGAATGAATTCGGCTGTATTAGAGGTGCACCAAAATGAATACTGTGCCTGTCGTAAAGCCTATAAATAGGATATTAAGCTGTCTAGAGAAGCTAATAGTCAAATTAGTTGCTATTTATTTGATTTTCAACAGGTAGTAGAAATTCCTAAAATACCACAGCAGCTATCTCTGTTACGGTTTAGCATCTATAAAACCTGAGGTAAATAGAGAAGTCTTAGGTTTTGTGGTGTTCTTAGTAGATTGAATAATGTTAGGATTAGGTTAGGGCAAAATAGTGATGAGCTAAAAAAATAGAGTTTCAGAAGTCGTGACATGTTTTTCTTTGTCAACACATTTGTGCTCTTGGGAAGTTCTGTTTTTGCTTAAAAGGGTGCTGAGGTACCTGTCCTTGTATTTTCCCTTTTGTCTCCTTAGTCTGTATCTTTTCTATTCTAGTAACACAAAGATATCTCCTCTCCAGTGTTGCTCCTGTCTCCTGCCTCAATTCCTCCTCCGCCCCTGCCTCTTCTCCTGTCTCTACCACTGCCTCTACTCCTGTCTCTTCTCCTACCTCTGATCCTGTCTCTGCCCCTTTCTCTACTCTCATATCTGCCCCTACCTCTACTTCTACCTCAACCCTCACCTTCCTCTGCAGCTCTTACCCTGTCACGTGGATACCCTTTGACTACTCCTTGTCCGTGCCATCCCCGTTACAATCTCAGTGGTACTATTGATCACCCTTTAAGCTCTATTTTCTTGGAATTGTTGATGATGGGATTGAGCAACATTATCATACTATGCATACAGAAGTCCAGCAAGGCAAAGGAGCAAATCAGGTTGTATCTCTACTACATCTCTTTCTAACATCTATTAACAAGCAGAAACCTGATATACATTTATGGGCTGACAACTGTAGGGAGCAAAACAAAAACAAAACTATGTTATAGTATCTTTATTGGTTTGTTGTCACACAGAACATAAGATCAATTACTTTAGGATTCCAGATCAAAGGTGATACACGTAATAGTGTTGATAGTAGATTTTGAACTGTAAAGCAAAGAGCAAATCGAAGTCCAGTATGGGTTCCGGAGCAGTATGCAGAACTTGTTGACTCAGCCGATAGGAATCAGAAGATTAAGGCCATTCCCTCTTTGATGATCCTTCAGGTACTGTTTTTAGAGATTGGGAAAAGGCATTGTCAGCATATTTGAAGTTGCTGAAGGGAATTCAAAGTTTTCAGTTTTTTCCGCTTAGTTCTATGTCTCTTAGTATTGTTGAAGCCAAGAGACTACCAGATCAACCATGGATAAAGTTTAATCTTTGTAAATAAGAATTCAATCTTGAGTCCTTTTGTCAGATTTCTCCATCACCAATACCAGATACTGGTTTTGATCCAGAAAAGCATCATGATCTTTGGCACAAGTATTCCTCTTATACTCCATTGGAGTATCAAAAGTAGTGGTTGTATTCTGAACCTTAAGATGAACTAATCACTGCTGTTAGAGAAAAGAAAAGCCTATAGGCTCACAAGACGCGAAAGGTCAAAGCAGGATTGGATAAGAGTATTCATGAGGCAAATGAGACAGCTAGTGAAAATGCAGATAGTACATTCCAAGAGGTTAGTACTTCACTAGTTAAACGCAGAGGGTGTGGAAATCTGCTTAGTGCTAAAAATAAAAAAAGCAAGTCATGATTCTGTATTGTTAAGCTTACTACTGGCCAGTATGAGCTCCGTCATATTTTACTCTTATAATTGTATAATTGACAAAATTAAAACATTCCATTTTGAAATTCTTTTATCATAGCTATGTAAAGAAAGCAATTTTAATGCTATCTATATTAATCAAAGATTAGATTCTCACATTATTGGATTTGTATTAGAAAATGTTTCAATAAAATTACTTATAGAACTTTTTCAGAGTAAAGTGGTGGCTATGCAAACTTCTAAGGCTAATAACTCAAAACCAGGTTTAAGGTATTTAGACAATTTTCACATATCAGCACCTATATATAGTATTTTTCCCCCTCCAAGTCATGTGACCAAAAGTAAATGCATATGCGAAACGAAAACATAACAAATAACTCATATGGCAAAAGTGGTAATATGCTCAAATCCCATGACCTCATACCAAGGTCATGTACGAATACTGGTAAACTAAGAATAATATAAGAAACAAGTCATATGACCACAAGTAGTCAAATGCGCAAAGCCCATGACCTCCTAATAAGGTCATAAGCTAAATGTAAATCATAGGCACAAGGCATACCCGCATGGAACAATTGTAAGGGACTCTAGCTAGGTACCCATTGCATGACTCATACACAAGTGATATGCAAAACGTAACAAATTATAACACAACAAAATATATGTCCTGAATGAATCATATGTACAAAACAATAAAATACATATGACTCATAATCATATATCACATGCAAGCCTTTTCCTCGCCAAGGCCCATTCGTGACATTAGCTTCTCTCCTCTTATACCAGAGTCCCATCAGGTTTCGTCTCTCAGGTTCACTAGTTCCCTTATAGTTGCTTACATCGACCTCGAAAGCTCACTACACTGATCTTCCGCAGTCAGCCATCTTATTCTCACTATTCCAAAGTGAAGTTCAACATTTTAATGCTGAGCAAGAGGTTGTTGTTTAGCTGTCTTAGCTCCGTGATCTCTTTTGGGTTTGCTGAAGTTCTGACCTCAGCCTGACTGAGTTCTTCGTAGAGTCCTGTAATCTGCCTATACAGACTCCTGATCTCCAGTTCTGTATCTGCAGAGGACAATTGGGCCCCTCACTTCCTAAGCCATATCCTCATGGTGCAAGAATTAATGGCCTCCTCAACTTTCAATTCTTTCTTACTTCTGTCCTTCTCCTACTAGTATCCCACAGTAATTTTCTTTGACTTGTGCATCTAGCACCTGCCTTTGAAGCACAGTAGTCAGTGCTTCAGGGTATGGTCCAGGCATGGACCACACTTCGGTATTCTATAAGGAACCATTCCCTGGGCTCTGCATTATTAAAGTGTGTTTAGCTCCCATCATTGTCATATACTTTCAAAGAGATCGTATTATGCTGCTCTTGCCTTTCTCATTCTTTCCATGCTTCATCTATCAGCAGCATGAATGGGTATTGAGGACGACACCCAGTGTGAAGTGATCGGGACTATTGCCCCCACTCCTTGTACGCTTGCAATGGCATAAGAGCGTTTCCCTCGCACTTGTCTTTTTTGAAGGTGATCATCACCTATGCCCGGCATACATGGGGATCGCTGGTTGAAGGTTGCCTGAGTATCTTGTGTATTTTGCAAGCTTTATGTCTAATACCAAATTTTATAGTATTCGGCTGAATAGCCGGTCCACACAGCTCGGTATTGGGTATAACCCTAGAAGCAGTGGTAATAAACTATCATGTTGTGCTTGTATTTGGATTCTCAGTTGAATTTATCTGGAGAAGAAGGAGTAATTGTTTATGAGGCAAACTTGTTATCATTACATAATTCTAGGAGGGAGATGTGGAATGTGTTGTGTATTTGCATCAAAAGGGAGGGTGGAGCTTATAGGCTCAGTTACCAACTTGTTCCAGTATGTGAAATGGTACAATTTTCTTGGAGTCTATTTACTTTGATGGTTGTCTCTTATAGACATTGTATGGTACTAGCTACAACATATCACTCTGTTTTATGTTCAGATCTGGCTTTTGCTTCTTATCGTATTGTTCTTTTTACCTTAGCTGTGCTTCACCTATTTCCTATCATAATTTCTTGTCTAAATTTTCCCTATTAATATTATCAGGTATTATACCCTAAATCCTATGATATGTGACAGTTCTTTGTAGTTCTAGTCCGTAGTTCACACAGAAGTGTGTTGTGGATATTATTCCTTGTTTTCTATTGTTGTACAAGAACTCTGCCGTTGATAACAACTCATACCAATTGTCCTGCTGATATTTGACATAGGCCCATAAAGATTGTTCCTGAATTGCATTAATGCATTCTATTTGTGTTTCAATTTGGCGGTAAAATGCAGTCCCTAGACGATTTTGTATTTCCATTTCCCTGGTTACCTTTTTTCCATAATCCTGCATTGCAGAATGATCCTTGATGAGTAATCATATTTCTTGTTAGGCCATGCCATCCAAAAACCTGTTGGAACAATGTTTGTATAAATACCTCACATTCATATTCTTTCTAACTAGCATAAAATGACTTATTTTGGTCAAGCGATCTACTACAACAAGGCTGCTATCACATTCTAAAAATGGAGGTAGGTTTCCGATCAAATACAGAGTAATTGTTTCCTATCGTCATTTGGGAACTTTCTTTGATTTCAATAATGCTTAAAGTACATATTTCATGACTTTTATCATTTGGCATATGTCGTAGTTTTTGACATGTCTTTTAATATCTTTACACAGTCTGGGCCAATTGAATGACCTTGTGATAGATTCTGTAGTTTTAGTTGCTCTTCCATATCATACTATGGGAATGTTGGGATGTTGTCGTATGATGTGCACACTTATCTGTTCTTACTCTGGAATCCCTTGTTTTCTGTCGTACTATAAAATTTCATCTTCCTCTTGGCAAAACCCAAGGATAATCCCCTTCATCTCCTCTCTCCATTGCTCCAATGGTTCATTTATTGCCTAAAGTCGTTTTTCTTTTTCTTTTGCTCTCTTGATTCCGTTTTCTTCATCAGACTTGAATGCGATCCCTTCTATCGCTTTAAATAGGCTGTCCATAATGGTATTCATGTTGTCTGTTTGATTCTTTTGTCATCCTTTGTTTGTGGTTTATCTTTTACAATGGCTACGAGGACGTCTAGCTTTCAGCTCCCTTTTCCTCGTCAGTATTGAATCATGAAGTTGAATTTCTCCACCTGTTCTATTTATCTTATATAATGATATTTCAATTCTTTCATGGTCATTAATGAAACCCAATTCTTGTGATTTGTATCAGGCCCAAATGCATCGTCATTGTTGCAGACATATCTTCTCTATTCCTTTAATTCCTGAACTATTGCCAATAATTGTTTGTTTGTAACATCTTAGTTGCATTCCGTGGAACACATTGCCTCCGACCGATAACATACTAGCCTCCGCTTTCCATTTTCCCATTTTTGCGACAGTTTGCTGGACTATATGTACTTCGAGAATTCTTTAGACTTGTCACGATTTCTTTTCTTTTTTAGGGGTGAGGTCATATTTCTCACACATTTCCTTGTCGATGACATCTTTGGTGCGGTGTGAGTTGCATATTACATGTATTGTTCTTTGTTTGATTTTTTTCATTGTATATCTTCGTCTTAATCATCACGTGATTTCTGTCTCACTTTCCTCATTATTTGTGTAGTACCATGTAATTGTGCGCCAACTTGATAGATTTCCAGTTATACATCCTAGGTCTCCCATGCCACCATTTCGTGGGAAGCCTCATCATTCTCCGTACCTAGGTACTCAGCAATCATCTCGCCGCTGGTGCTCCTCTTCTGAAGGAGGCTGAAAGTGTTTCCTGCTGGCTTTATCAGCTCGTATCCATTATCCAGTTGCCTTCGATAGTTCCTTATCTGATGTCCTGCTGTTCAGCATTCTGAGCCGAGTATATCCTTTATCCTTCTCGCATATTCTTCCCTGGATCATTTCAAAGCTCATTTTCCTCTTGATTTGTCCAATTCCATTGGTTCACCTAGTGGTCATGGGCTACTTTTACTTCAAGTTACTCGTTGTCTGAAAGTTCTATGCACGATCCTGGATGACGGGAGCACTTTGTGTGCTATGGTGTTTCTGCATTATTATGAACAATGTACATTTTACGTTCCTTATCGATAACCTATCTTGCAAATCGTTCTGAAGTTTTGTAATGCATGTCAGAAATTCTTCCTGCTTCTTGTAGTTATAGTCATTTATTCCAGTTTCTTAGCAGGATGATGTAGAAGCTAGCGTCATCAAACTCTACCTCGTATTCCAATAGTCAACATTTGTTCCAGTATACTCAAAGCATGTGTTTTCCTTGTTTGAGTTTTTCCAACTTCCATCGTCTGGTCTCCTCGGCATTGGGGTTGCCCTACGGCTCCGCGAGGGTTGGCTTGAATTCACCACATATAACTGATTTTCCTTGTTTCCTGCCTTCTAGGAAAGGAATAATTAATTTTCTGTCAAGTGCTCTCGATTGAGACTACACAAATGCCATCTCGATCTCATCTTAGTATTTACTGCATCCCATGACAGCAAATGATTCTTCGCGTTGTGCTCAGATTATTGGCTGTTTATCTTCAGCTTCTTTGTATGTGTAGCATTATTTTCTTTTAGCCCATTGGATATTTCCTGCTCCAGTCTTTCGTATCACTGTGAGAAATGTATGAAACTGATTTC
>NW_003298897.1:1061027-1062913 GCF_000151645.1 Tuber melanosporum
TGATGATCTATTCTCTTGGAGTTACTGGACTTGGTCACCTGTAGGGCTCTGCTGAAACGTGGTCTATTACGTTGCTAAATCCTGCAAAATTAGGATTCTGATTGTTGTCGTCAATATCTCCTGTCCTGTCTCCGTTGACGGAAGCCATCTTGTATCGTTTAGCATCAATGTAGGTCATGCTTTGTAATGTAACAATGCCCCTTCAGATGGTTAGTTCTTGGCAACAAGGAGCAATACTGTTCTTCACCTTCTTCCTAGTCTTATAATAGCTGTTGGCCTATGTCTATGTTACTGATAGTACAACATCCCTGGCTTCTATCCCAAACGCCTATGGTAACCTTTCTCCAATTCTTCTTCATGAAGACTTCTCTTGGTATAACAATAATAAAGATCGTGATATTGATAAAGAGCGTAAAGTTGTTTTATATTCTTTATAGTAATAAGTAGAAAAGGTACTTAAAACAAAGCGTGAAGAATTTACCCTGCTTGGCTGTGCTGGCCTCCAGCTATAGCATTTTTTCCTTCCCAAGTCATATGACCTCAAGTGGTGACATGTGTAAAACCAAATCGTACCAAACATATCATATAATCCCCAGTAGTCACTTGCGTGAAACCCTTGACCTCCTAACGAGATCATGTACAAAATATAAAGCGCATGGACAAGGTAAACCCGCAAGGCACATTTGCAAGACACACTTGCCAGGAGTTCATCCCATGACTCATACTAGAGCTATGTGCGAAACTTAACAAATCACAACCTAACAAGTCATATGACTTGGCTGAGTCATCTGTGCAAAACAATAACATACCTATGACTCACAACCATATTTCGCGTGAAAGCCCTTTCCTTAGCAAGCCTCGTTAGTGACAGGTTGAGGTAATATATTATTCACACTCATCTGAAGTTTAATCTCTAGAGGACGGGTTTCTTGAAGAACATGTAATCCTTACTGCACGAAATATGAATGTTAACTTTATCTACTCTGTCCTACTTTATTATAAAATGGCAGAATAACTAATTCAGAGTTATAACAATGCGGATTCAGAGACCGAATAAGATTCAAGTACCTATAGTTCTAAATATCTCTATATATTCTAGCTGTCCTGAGTACCAACTCATGTGCTCAAACTAAGTGCCAGAGCTCCAGTAATGCTCTTGAGAAATACTAATCCTGCTACCGCATTGTGCAATAGTACTCGCTTGAAAATTCCACATCTTTTAAACTATATTACTGAAGGTATGCTTCTTATTCTATCACACTTTGATTAATATCTTTAACAATTTCTTATATTGAATTAATTCTTAGCAACAATATTGATTTGGAGAAAGCAAGCTACAAAGATTATGATACCAAGAATCAGGATTTCCACAGAGGCATCTAGAGATCATTTAGTAAATCTTGTTTGACTTAAGTTTCAGATCCGTTGGTCTTATGCAATGGTAATCAACAAGATACAACGTCCATCATTACAGCAGGTGGGATTTACAATTCGAGACAAACTATTGAGTCATCGTTAATTACATATTAGAATATCATGAGCTATAAGTGGGGCTCGATTCAAGGTGTTACTATGTGTCTCTCCTTCGGCTGCAGAATGGATGTGTAAAAATATTGTCTTAACAGAAGCTTTTCAGTAATTATATGGAATACTCCATAGGTATTACATATAAATTCTCTTTTGTAGATATTGAATTTTACAAGTATATACTAAACCAGAGTATCTTATATTAACTTATATAATAGCAGAGATTTTGTAAATGATATCATAATTTGATAAGTCTATAGACTTTAATATAATATTATTATAATACATTTAACTGTTCAAATAATTTACGAACTTATGGCTTAGGAACGGAGGTGCCTCTTTTAGCCGTTAAATCCCCA
>NW_003298897.1:1063063-1068235 GCF_000151645.1 Tuber melanosporum
CACGCATGGGTGGAGCCATATCTTAGATAATCACACCTTTCGGTTAAAATAATTAGACTTTGTGCAATGTTTAATAATTTAACAAGTATATTGATTTAACATATGACAGAATTAAAGGTCATAATTATTTTCAGAAATGTCTATTGAATAGCCATTTCTGAACTCAACAGAAGTCTAAAATATCAGATATACATTTTGAATGTCCATTCCAGTATGTAAGACTTTGTAAATTGTATTATAATGTAAAATAACTAGAATATTAGCTTTGACATACACGTTGAACTCTTAATTGAAATAATGGAAACTGATATTCAATGATTAGGTATTTCAAGGCACTGTTAAGTTAATAGCTAAGATTTCAGATAAGTGTTTTAATTGTTAGACATATACTGCATTGTTTCTTCAATCATTAAAGATTCTGGCAATTTATCTTGAAATCCAATGCTTATATATTCTGTTATACTCTATTAGATTGCATATAATAAAATGAAATACTTTTAGCAATTTACTTTTTTATACACAATTTCAGATGCTGTCAGTTCTTGCTTGTGTGGTTCACACCCGGGTACTGACTTGTTTTTTATATATGAAGATAAATAGAATTAAATTACAACCAGGGTAGAGTGTATCATATTTATACACAATTTACTCCTCTGGTAGGGAATATTTATTTGGAGTACTGGTAGTCAGACTCAATTTATCAAGAAGGATCTTGTACATCAATAACATCCATCTACTAATAGCTGACTCCGCAAGAATGGGTTCCGATATTGTAATATGTGGCATTTGGATACTATCTTAATTTCACAGTTGACATAGAACTTAAATACTATCAAATATTAGACTGAATAATACTTGGGCTGTGCTACAAAGTGGTATTTTACTGTAATTTTATTGTGGTATAAAGGTGAACTAAGCCACTAATCTACACAGAGCAACAAGCCTGAGTTGAGCTGAAAATCTACATTCAGCTGCCCTGCACTCTGAAGCAGTATACATAGCTATGAATCAAATGGAGAATTGGTGGGGGGAAAACGCAGAAACAATAGCAGCCCAAGAGAAAAGAGGGGAGGGGGGGGTGGCAAAAGCATAGAAAATAGAACCTTAATGTAGAAGGAGACAGAATAGTAATATCTGGATGTGGGTTTCATATGCGATGGGGATCATTGTTTAGACTTGTTTTAGTAAATAATTTAGTACTAGAATTACAATTTTTAAAGACGAAGTAGTGTTACTCACCCGCACTATTCTCAGTGTTCCCAACCATCCAGTCCGTCAGTCGTTCAGTGTGAACGGGGCAGACGGCTGCGAATTGGAGTATGCGCCGGAAGGACTGTATGCCTTGACGGACACTTGCAATACATCCAAAGGTAGTAGATCGGAGACATTGTGTGCGCAGATATCTGTGAGCGTGGTAGCTAGAGTAATTCCTTTACCAATAAAAACAATTGTCAGGAAAATGTCAAGCCCCCAGCGTTGTTCTTCCTCACCAACTGCGTCCGTCAACACAGTTTCATCGCTCAACACTGTGGAAGGTTAGTAATTCGCCGGACCTGGATCACTGGTCTCCATCAGATTCAATTCAGGGTTGTTGTTTTTCACCGCTGCGTGTACAACAGTTACCTATCGGACACCTCTCCTATTACCCTTCTTGCGTTTCATTTATACCAGTCGGAGGTGGCATATCTTTTGTTAATCACCGGCGCTTACCGGAAGGCGGGCCTGCGTGCTGTGGTCAGCATTATGCTTTCGCCTTTGTTGTACAGGGGGATTGGTAGAAACGACACTGGTAAATGAGCGAACACGAGTACCGGGAGCGAGATAAAAGGGTACTCTGATAGGACAGCGGTAAATGAAAACAACCGGATCAATGATCGATATACCCGCGGTGGAGAAGTAATCGGAACGAAGACCGGTGGAAGTATTACCGGTGGAGGAACCGGAGAGGAAAGGGAAGAACTGGAGAGGACAACGAGGAACCACGCTCGTGGAGACAAAACAGTACATGTAAGGTAAAATATAGAATGAGCCGTAAGAAGATGGAGCGTGAAGTGACTGAGAAGACAGGACCCTGATAGAAAGACTCCCGGTAGATTAGCTATTTATTGTATTTAAAGAGGGCTTCGCACTCACCATTGTAGAATAGGTTTTCAAGTTAACTAGTCAATCCCCATATCTTTTATTCCTCTCGCTTCTGTGTTTCTAGATTCAGTTCCGTCAAAGCGTAGAATTTCTTTTGTCTGGGTTGTCACAGGGGTCGCTGTTTACAAGCTTGATATCTGACAGAGGGGGATTGGCAAGGTGCAGGATATAGGTCTGGGATATCAGGGTAGAAGTCGATGTACATGATTGGTGAAGAAAAAAGCAGGGATGTGTGTAGGCAATGATTTCACCGACCGGATGATGTAAAACTTAAGTTACCCAACAAAGATCCAAATTACGAGTTACTGAACTATTACGTGCTCATATTTACTCCATCCCTACCCAGGTCTTTGTTTATTGCACGGAAGCGTACAGCAAGAATCAAGGATACAAAGGAGAAACTAAAATAATGGGAAGTGTTGCTACTGTGAAACACGCAATCCAACGCTCCCCTATTTCTTTGTTGACCTCTTTGTTACTGATCCAGGTGATTTGCCGCAGTATATCTCTCTCATTCCATTACGGGAAGAGGCTAAGTGCCGCGAATCACGTCGTCCCCCAGTAGAACCTAAGGTATCACTTATTAGAATCAGAACCAAGCCGACGAGGAACGGTATCAGAGTTTGTGAAAACGAACACTCAATCTACTCTCGCATCCAGCTGAAAAACACCCGCAACACTCTTAGGCCCCACCCTTTGGTATGGGACAACGCTTTTCACGGCGGACAGTCACATGTCTTGGTATCCACCCTAGGTTATTCATCAATAACCTATAGGCACCAAGGCGATCGCGCTCAAAGGCGACCAGAGTGTGTGTCTGCCAACTCCCGCCGCGTTTCTCTGTCTCGATACCACACTCGCAGCTGACAGCCGTTATCGCCCTATCTAACCAATGGATCCCGTCTATCATTTTAAACAACTAACGGGTGGTGGGGCACAGCGGATCTAATCCTTGTAGACAGAAGGACACGAAATATTTATTGGTACCAGTAGAGATATTGTAATGAGAGAATAGAAAAGTAAAGAACAAAAGCGTAACAAAGTAATAGGAAATCGTCTGACCAAATAACGAATGAATGTGATAAAGAACTGATATGAAAAACAAGTGAACAAGGGGAAAAACAAGAAAGCCTTATATCCTCCTCAAGATAAAACCTCCTGTCCTTGCATGCTGCCGGCGCGTGGCTAATATCACATGAGGTTGTTCTGCTCAACTTCCTTTCATCCTGCAGTGCCGAATTGTATCCGAGGTGACCAAGGATATGGTTGTTGTTCGGCATCAGCACCGCTCGCATTTTATGGTATCCAGTGTTTGCAGTTGTCGCACTCTGTATGCAGGGTGGATGTTTGGCTATGTAAGAAGCTAACTATAGTTAAACCGCTGGTGAGGAAGGAAGTGTAGCGGATCATAGTGGTTCCATTTCGTGTAACTCCGTGAATGGGAAAATATTTATGTGGTGAGCTACTGAGAATAACGAATCTCCAACATATGAATGCTACTCAGCTGGAAGCAATCTCTGGCTCGCCACGGTCTATAAAGAGGCATTCCACGCCTGTTGTCCCCTCGCCTGTTGCAGTAGTAGAGCCTGCGCTTTCCTGTGTACTGATCGCCGTTGGGTTACAAGGGGTCGGTCGATAAGTGACATCTGGAGGAAGAAATGTAGGAGTCAGTTAGTATGCAAGTGGGCACGCGGGTCTCATGGCTTATGATTATGCTTGTTGAGGAGGGTCATGTCTCTCGGTACCTTGAGGAAGACCGCCATTGAGGTCTTGATTTAACTAGCTTTTGAAACCGGAGTTTTGGTATGGCACGGAGTTTAGTTGGTAATGAAATAGGTAGGTGGCTAGGTAACAGAGATCGGAGCGCAACATCTCCTTGGACCAGGTGTATCTTCGGAGCAATACTGGCTGTTGGTCGCGATTACCTTTCCTGCTCCCGTTTTTGGAATAATTTTGTATGTTTTATTCTGACATCAAGATATTAATCATTCTCGTCACTATTAAAGATAAACAAAGTCAAAAATGCGTTAGTTACAGAGGATGCAATATTTCATGAATACTGGTGGCAACGATAATAATTTAGCTCAATTTTGTAGGTACAGTTGTGTAGATTCCTGTCTTGACCCAGTCACTAATAAATGATTAGGTGCACTGTAAAATTGCACCAGAGGCTGTACGCCGGTTTGTGAGGAGGCTGTAAGGGTGGAGACAATTGATTGACAAGGTGAGGGACAACAACCTATTGCAGCCCCGGAAGATCCAGCAACAGTGGGTTGATCAGTCTTGGTAAGTTTAGGGCTGTAGGAAATCAGTTTCAGCACATAATAAGGAGCGTCAGATATTAGAAAATAATTTAAACTGTGAATTTATTTAACCCCTGGTTACTAATAACTTTCGCCCTCGCATCCCTTATTGTAAAGAATTGTAGATATAACTTCAACTGGTCCTAGCTAGGGCAAACAAAGCAGGCGAAATAAATAACCAGGTCCTCCGTACTCTATATCTCCAAGACAAGTAGGGGATACAAATTTACTGACACAGGATAGAGGTGCTGGATACTGGTTAGAGTCGTTGCAGGAAACGGCAGAAAGTAAAAGGAGATTAATTAAAAGTGTTTAGCCAAACAGCGTTGGCATGAGGCGCTGTTATTGGGATGGGAGAGCCCGCACCTCTTTTCCCGTGGGAGGAAGGGCCAGAATGCCGCTGCACAAGTGATGTGCTGCTTGGGGCCATAGCTTGATCAGATCGCCATTATACTATAATAATTCTACTAATTCTACTAATACTACTAATACTACTAATACTACTAATACTACTAATACTACTAATACTACTAATACTACTAATACTACTAATACTACCATCACTACTAATAGTACCAATACTACCAATACTACCATCACTACTAATAGTACCAATACTACCAATACTACCAATACTACCAATACTACTAATACTACTATCACTACTAATACTACCAATACTACCAATACTACCTTCCGTCAACTGCGAAACCCGGCGCGTCGCAGA
>NW_003298898.1:0-20160 GCF_000151645.1 Tuber melanosporum
TTGCAACATTTAAGTAAGTGAGTAATTATTAATTCTTTTTATGAGGCTATTGAGCGGCTGAAAAGATGTATTGAAAACAGCGGTCTGAACCTAAAAGGTCAGATATTGGCAAAGAGAGTTTTACAAGCTTTAATTAATACCTAATTTCGGTTTTATGTTTGACTTAGTAAGGAACCTGAGTGAGAATCCGTAATCAACTTTTGTTATGGTTATTAGACCAGGTATTTAGAGTCCTAGATGTTCAGATAGCAAATATTATATATTTCAACCTTGAATTGCATGTTAATATATACTTTATTAATAGTTATCTTCTCGTCTTGATCGCTTCTTCTAATTTTAATCATGCCTGTAGCCCACATTAATAGTTCATACAGGCAAGGCAACCTTTCAAAAGTAATCGGCCTGAGTCAAAAACAGTAACTATATTATCTAGAAAGAAATATATGGCTCAGACTTCTTTAGGTATATCTCCTCTAGCTATTTACAACTAGTTTCACATGTGCATATAACCTCTCTCTTAATCACAATCTAATTTTTTGGTACAAAAAACGCGAGTTTTACAAAATTATACAAGCAGTTGGATGTATAGTAATTCTTTGCTCAAGTTACTCCTATGAACACATCTTTCTACTGGAGTACTTTATGACCGCCTAAAGTGCTATCCATAGTTACATTGCATATACTGGTATCTCTTAGATATTAGTCAGATTTCAGAATCTCTAATATATTTGTAAAAAATTAATATTAAAACATTCCAAGTCCTGGTTCAGAGGAATAAAATATAATAGCCCTAATATTATAATAAATGATTCAGAAATATTACTTTAAAAGTATTCTTCTAGTAGATCGATTTCTTAATTTTATCTTAATTCTGTTTATATTTGTATGATATAATACTATAATAATTCTCACTTGATATTTATTGTATCTGATATTTGTTTTTTTCCCTCCAGAGTAGAAGAGGACCGGTTCTGAGAACCGGTTCAGTCCAAGTTATCATACTACAATAAAATCCATCATTATATAGCAATTTAAGAGAAAGTTAAGAATTACACATGATTGTCTATATCATAGGTTGGCTTGGTAATGTTATGCCTTACTGGATGACGAATTATTTCACTCGCTAACAAGTGCCCATCCTTCCCTGCCCCAGTAACACCTTTGGTAATCAACCCCCGAATTAAAAACATGATTTCGGACTACGACCAAACCCATGAAGTTTATTAGAATAAATTTCAAAGTGCTATCCTCTAGGGTCCTTATGGACCGGTTAATATAATATACCAGGGCAATTAATGGCAGTTACTCGGAGGTTCAAGTAGACAGTAACTTGAATGATATCCGAAGAAGATCAAATCCATTAGCAAGAAGCCAGAGTGTGTACATTTCTGCTGAGGGGTGAATATTTATTATGGGAACCTGTTTTGATAGCTGCCACATTTAAATGAAACTGCAATGAGAGCCATGTATCCCCACTATCTGCAACCCATAATAAAACTGCTTCCGGTTTTCGATGCCGAAGAAGCATAGATCCCTTACTTATTCCATGTAAGCCAGGCATATGCGGAAACCATTCGATTTATTATATGTTACTTGTGTTATGATACGGTACATTGTTTTTCAAGTCAGTATTTTCAATGTTAAAAAAATATTGTCAAGTAAGGAGTAAACAGGAGAAATTACTTTAGGTTTCCGCATGGTGTTAACGCAGTATTTCGAAAGTAAGAGATAGTAGTTGAAGACATTATTTACCTTTTTTATGCTTTATATATTGTTTATAGCTTTGTTAGGCTTTAGTTCAGCGGAGTTATGTAGCAGCCGTTGGTCTCTAGCGCTCCAGATGAACTTTGCAGAGAAAAAGGATCTATGAGAATGTGATGCAATAGTAAGCTAACTGCCTCTAGGTAGGCCACGATTATAAGGAACCGCAAAATAAGTGACGCTTTTTCAACTTTTTCAACCTTGAAAGTTCATCGTGTTCTGAGGTTATGGGAGCTGAATTCTCTGAGCACTACTTAATATCGTTAGGTTTGGCAGTGTAACACATTGTTCTTTGGTCTGTGAGATAGACTGGTCGATCAGTCTCTCTTACGCTAAGAATCTCCCTTTCTTACAGAACGTATCGTACCCAGATACTGCAGCGGGAACCTCCACCCCCTCAACAACCTCGGAAGCTGATCTATCTATCACCGCGAACGCCCAACACTAGAACCACTGCGATCAACCAATATCACCTGACCGTCACAAACATACCCCAACCAGTCCAAGATATTAGAGTGACGGAGGAGGGTCAGTATCCATAATTAGTCTGATAGCAGACTGACGGAGAAAAACACTTCAGGAGATGGATCCCGCCTTGCAAAGAGGTCATGTCAATGTCAACCTGGCAGACCGTTACAGGCGAACCCCACTCGCTTGGGCCATTAGGGGAGGACATGAGGATGTTGTCAAGCTCCTATTGGAGCAAAATGATGTTAATCCGGATAGCCAAGACAATCTTACGAACGACACACCGCTCTCGGATGCCTGCCTTGCGGGACATACGGGAATAGTGAAATTACTCTTGGGGAGGAAAGAGGTGGACCCTGACAAAGAGGGAGACTTTGGTTGGACACCACTCTGGCATGCTATATCAGGAGGGCATACGGAAGTTGTGCGGCTACTCTTGGAAAGAGAAGACGTTAACCCTGACAAAGAAATAGCATTTGACGCGCGACCACTGTGGTATGCTCATGAGAGGGGGCATGAGGAAATCGTGAGATTACTCCTGCAAAGGAGAGATATCAACCCTAACAAACAAAACAGGGATGGCCGGACGCTACTCTGGTTTGCCTGTAGAGAACAGCGGAGGGGTGTTGTGAAATTATTGTTGGAAAGCAAAGACGTCGACCCAAACATCCCAGATAAGAATGGCCAACGCCCACTGTCGGTGGCTATTGAACGTGGGTGTGAGGACGCGGTGCGGCACCTGCTCGAACGAGAAGATCTCGATCCTAACTTGGCATGCAATTACGGGCAAACACCTCTCTCGCTCGCTGTGCACTATTATGATCAGAGAATTACCGAGTTACTACTAAAACGGAGTGATCTCGACCCTAACCTGCCGATTATTGATGGGCAAACACCCCTCGCTCTAGCAGCTTTCAACAGACAAGAGGGAATTGCGAAATTACTCTTGAAACGGGCCGATGTCGACCCGAACATCCGAGTCAATGATGGCCACACACCACTTACCTTTGCTGCAATGTCTGGAGGTGGTGAAGTCGTCAAGCTGCTATTGGCGCGAGAAGATATAGACCCAAGCATTCCTTGTGCTAATGGTAGAACACCACTCACCCTGGCAGCGTACTACCAACATGAGGAAATTCACAATATACTACTAGATTGGAATGACGGGGAAGCACTAATACCACATCAAGCTCACAATTCTACAACCCCTAACCCCCAATCCCTTTAAGACCTCGAAGGCCAGTCAGATCAATCCAATGTTGTCGGCAGGGGTGCTGTTATCTCGCCGCGCCATGTTCAACACCCACATTTTTAGGCCCCTCCCCCGCTCAGTCTTTCCCCCACTCAGCTTTCCAGTGTTCCAATCATATCTTGCGGATCCCCCAGTTCTTTGGTTTTGCTCCAGACCGGGCTAGAAGGTTTAGGTAGCGGGAGCGTCACCTTTATAGATATCATAAGTGATGGAGTAATCCCATCGTGGAATAGTATTGTGATTGGAATAGACACGGCGAGGTCTATTGCCCTGAAGGCAACACATGGGGTGGTGTGCACATGTGGGATGTCAGCCACTACAAATTGTATTTAATGAAGCTTCATTCCTTCCCTTCTCTCCAGTTTTCTCTCTGTACCTATCATCGAAAAACACTCTCTCCACTTCAATCATCGTTCCTGCTGCGGTGTACTCACGCGAGTCCCATCATCGTCGATCAATCGTTCCACTGCGCTACAACAATTCCCCATTAATAAGCCATTCGATAGTTATAAGTCTTTCATCCATACCTTTCCTGATTGTACTAAATTCCTGTCCTCCCCGAAGAGTCCTATTGTATTTGAATTTCCCCCTCGATATTCGTAGTGCATTTTCCTTTGCCCTCTTGTTTTCCTATTTCCCCTCCTCTTTTCTTGCTGCGGGGCTGCCCCACCCAATAATTACAACACCCTGATTTATGTAATCTCCCCCTGCCCAGCCCCTAACCCCGCACTCCTAAGCCATCCTGTTCCTCCCTGATTACATAACCATCCTGTTTCTCCCTGATTAGTTCAACATGCATGTTCTTTTTGATATTCAAATAAATTGTGCCTCTGGCAGCTTTTCTTGGTCTGTTTCCCGAGTAAGCTTTTCTTTGCTTCAAATCCATTACTTTTCTCCCCCTGGCTTCAGGTAGTTTTCAAAGGTCCTCCGCAACTGTTGGAAATCATGGATGCTGCTCGGCATGCTCAAGGCTTGTTCTCTCGTCCGCCAGCTTATTCGTCAGCAGACATAACCGTCTGTTAGCACTACAGTGACCCGCCCGTCCACCCGCCATCGGTTCTGTTGTCGCCCGTACATTTGCCTGTTCGCATATTGGATGCACATTCCCGTGGTCGGCCGTTTGCCCGTTCCTGCCTATTCGCTGCCCTCCTGTCACTTGCTTTGTTGGAACCAATGTTCTTATTGTGCGATTTGGAGAAGCCCTTCTGACGGAGAAGGCTATGAACGTCAAGGGATTTCTAGACTGTCGGGAGTCATTGTTCCCATCTTCCCTTTGTTAGCACGGGAGTATGGAAAGGCAATTGGAGCATGGGAGGCAAAATCAGACAGTCTTTAGGGAGTCTATAGTTAGTTCTCTCTTTTGTTAGCATGACAGCGCTCAACGGAAATGAGAGATGGGTGTGGGAGATGTTGGAGATACCTGTATGTGGTGATCACAGGAAGGATTGGATTGGTGATCGTTGTCGTTTATTTATAATCTGGGCTTTTCCTGTTAGTTAAGAGTTGAATAGTTGTGGACCAGCAGAGTCGTGGAGTGGCAGACAGAGAGTCGTTGAATAGATCAAGTCGTGGACCGATCTTGGTGAAGTTCCCCCCTTTTGGTTGTGCAGAGCTTTCACAGCGCATTTAGTGATCATTGTTTCTCCATATCGCTCGTTCGGTATCGTTCTGGCCCTGGCTTGACCATGCGTTTCTATCAGCAACACCACATGTCCATAATCGGCCAAAAGCAGTAGTAATCCATCTTATTATTCCCATGATTCCTTTTCCCTGGATGCTTTACAATGTACCCAAAGGCGACGCATCATCAATTCGGCGACTTAACTATTTCATGCAATTTCCTTATTATGTTATAACATCCCTGTTACCACCCGATTCAAAAAGCCAAATACCAAATATTTGCGCTAGAGTAAGTGGACAATTACTGTTAAAGTCTTTTTGCACTATTTTGCGGTTTCCCCTGGTTTTGTAAAAATTTCCCCACCTGTGATACATCACTTTCAGGTTTTGGTGATATCCTGGTAAAAATAATTCTGTTGCACCTGCAGACCTTATGTATGAGTCCTTCATCTAATAAGCGTATTCCAAGTTGAAAAAATATCGCTTACTTTGATGCTTCATTCATGTTTGTCACTACTAGAGCACTTAATTTACCATGAGGCTACATTACCATCCAATACTCTTTCTTTCGTGTTTGGACAGCTGATAGTAAAGGATCTGTACAATATTTAAGTAAAACGTGTATAGCAAAGTAAGAGGCTCATTGGCATATCATTAACCAAGAAATAATACAAGTACCACCTTGCCTACATATCAGACAATACAGCCATCCTAAATGCAAGATATATGATTTGTAAACCCAATTTTACTTCATGTTATTTGTTTATTTTTGTAGCTCTTGGGCCTGCTTTCTCTTTTCTTTAGTTTTCAGATTATTTCAATCACCAACTTAAAGTTACCACCTCTACAACCGCCAATATGTTGTATGGATAACGCTGTGGGAGTGTCGGAGGGATTGTCTATGTTGATGGTCTTACGGTATGCAGGAGAGAACAGATAAGAGTGACTGTCATACCTGGTGAGTGACATCATGTTCTGCAACTGAGTGTCATATCCGGTATTAGTGTGTTCTGTGGTACAACATACGTGGTCACATCAGATATGTATATAGTCAGCCTGTTTTCCCTCTGTCCAGAGGATGCATTAGAGAAAATATACAGTGCGAGTAAAGTTTCTAAGTTCTGTGTCATTACTGTTTCAATTGTCTACCACTGTGCCATACAAATACTGCTGGCCCCAATAGGCTATGAGCCCAGGAGAATCTATGACCTAGAATGATGTTTGTATAAACGAACTAAAGCCTACCGCAAGTCTCCGAGCAAATTAATGCCATGAGAGAGTCGAGCTTAGAGTTATCAGGAATGAAACTGAAGTTGAATAGAGAGTCGTTAAGCGAGAGCAGATATGAGTGGTGGGGCCAGGATATGATGATATTGATTGCAATGTGAAAGAATTGACTTTTATTGTTGACAGCACTGAGAAATACCCTTGACCATCAGGCGCCCCAGCAGCAGACACCAGTACTGGCAGTACGACCTCCTCTACCCCTCTTAAGAAGAAGCAACTAAAATTCAAATCAAAGGATGATATGGCCAAGGCTTTGCTTGCTAGCCTTATGGAACCCCACTTTCGAAGGAAATACTGGAATGTGTGGTCGTCCAAAAAGATGGGGACATTACTGTGGAAAGGACATAAGGACAGGGGAGTGGAACACTTCCACCGGATTAATGACGAAATCCGATTATTGAATGTTGCCCAGTTTTCCACTCTAATCGCATTCAATTAAAGGGTAAAATCTCGGCACTGTGATCTTACCCTCTGCGATAGTGAAGGACAAAGGATTAGCTACGTGGAGGCCAAATATATTATCCTGAGGGCCATTCCTCTGGACGACAAAGCATGGAGGACATTTTGCCATATCCACTCCGAAGCCAGCCGGCCATACCAACTAATAGAGGAAATGGTAAAACATGGAAGCTGCCTAAATTCGGAAAGAAACAATGGGGGAGTACATTCTGGAGGAGAAGTCAAGTATTTCCACACCAGCAATGTGCCTGGACGGAGCAATGAGAAACATAGAAACACTAATAGTAGGAGCGGAACTTACTAGGGTTCACAAGCGGGACGTGATATGAGTATCATACGCCACAATCGTGGAAAGAACCATCACGAGAAGAGGGAATGCTGGTCACAAGCAGGAACAGCTGTGGCATACACCAGCAACGGAAAACGGCGAGAAAGAAGCCGAAATGCTAGTACGACAGGCAACACTGGGAATAGGACACTAAATGGAAGCCAATCCTCGTCAGCGATTTGGAGTCTCAACGGAAGCATGAAAGAGGGTACTGCATATAGTTCTGGTCAGTAAGGGTTGGCTGAGCAGTGGTGGATTGATAGTGGGCGCTCGAACCACATATCAGGAATTTGATCCTACTTTACCAACTATGAATTGTGTGCACCGGGGAAATAACAGTCAGTGTCACTGACAAAAGAAACCGTGTATGTCAGAGAATTGGTACTGTTGAGGTAATGGTATGCCTACCACAAGCCAGGACCCACAAGGTCACTATTGACCATGCTCTTCATGTATAAGGATGCGGAAATCTCGGTCAACCTATGGGGCACGGATTACAGGTAAAGGTTGAACTGGAAATGTGCAGCTACCTGCGTAAGGACGGTTGGCAGATGGTAACCACAAGAATGAGAAATCGCCTATTCCTTCTTGAAATGCAATCAACAGATAGCCCGAAGGAAAGATCCACTCACGAAAAACATGTTATTCGAGGCAGAGTCCGAATAGAAGCCAAAGCAAGACAATGAGGAGCTTGGACAACCGCTCTTAGGTCAGATTATTTATGATTCGATTAGGTCTATGGAGGCAGTAGCTATTGGCATGCGGGTTGAACTGGAGGGCAAGGAAGAAAGAGGAGCAAAGTGTGAAGACGGTATGCAGGGTAGTTTGGCCCGCAAGCAGTTTTTACATTGGTAACATAATGCAACGAAAGCCTTAAAACAAATCCGGAGGGAGGTATGTAGACCAGTCAAAGCTCCCTCGCTTGGGAAGCGACATTACTTTGTTCTCTTCACCAATGAGTATACGAGATACACTAGTGGCTATTTTAGGCAACAGAAGTCTGAGGCCATCAACTGCTTCCTAGAATATAAATCTGGTGCTGAGAAGGGTAGTGGCGAGAGGATTCAAGTACTTAGACGTGATGGTGGTTGGGAACTCTAAGAGAGGAAATTTCTCGACTACCTTTGCATGAATGGAATTAAAAGTGAGTGTACTTCCCATACACGCCACAATAAAACGGGCTTACAGAGCGGAAAAACCCAACACCCATGAATAATGTCTTGAGCATGATGTCTATCGTGGGAGCCACCAAGAGATTTTGCGTTCTCGCATTCGAAACCGCAATATATCTTTGCAATTATTCGGCTAGTACACCTGTGAACCGAAAGACGCATTATTAGTTGTAGTATAGAATGATGCCTGACATCAGTCATCTATGGGTATGGGGGTGTAAGGTGATGTATAGGGTGCCAAATGAACAACTGGAAGAAGGTAAATGCCAAGGCTTCATGGAGAATACTTATCCGGTATTGCCAGATATCGAAGTATTTCAATAATTAAAATCCAGAGAGCCTCCGATTGGTTGCAATTATTAATCACTGGTGCATAGCGATGATCTAGCAACAGTGTTTGTGGAAAGGTGTTCATTAGTGGTGACGAGTCTGGTCGTTTTGGAATAGTGAGAATTGTGGCAACATGTTACAATCACCAGAAAGGGAAAAAGGAAATGTGTGCCGGCAGGTGACAATGGAGAAAGTAAGAACTGAGCACTATGTATTGGTGATACGATTGTGGTAGTAGACCTTGTAAGGTTTTGGAAAGGACAGCATGGAAGGTATGTAAAACTGTAGACATGATATGATAGCATCATTACAGACACGGATAGTGAGTAGCATTATTTGTACTTAAAGGCAGCTATGGCCTCAGATGTTTGAGAAAAGATAGAGTGGCAATATAGGATCAGACTTTACACCAATTATGTCATCAGGTTGTAAGCCAGGAGAGCTGAGCGGAACTGATAAAGCGGGAGCCACCAGAATAGTCAATAGATTACATAAAACAGATTGTGTGGAAATCAGGACAACTATATCAGCTGTGACTAGTGGTACTATCGCCAACTGGTCCAATACTAGTATGTGAATGACTTCTCTCAGACAGTCCATAGAAAGGGTAGAAAGATCGAGGACTATGGACCAGAGCAACTATAATGTATGATATTTCAGAATTGTTAAAATTCTGAAGGAAAAGGAATTGTTAGCTGCCATAGAAAAAGAAGTGGTAAGTGGTAAGAAGGATGATCAGGTGTTCACCATCCTCACACTTAATATCAATGTAACACAAATACCGCATATTCAGAATGCAACAACCGCAAAGACAGCATGGATAGCAGTACAGGAAGTCTATCCAGGAATCCGTAGGAGTGGACACATTGTTTTGCTACAATGGTTATGGGCCTTGAAGATTTTGCCAAAGGCGCAGATATGGCTGAACAACAATACCAGTTCAGATCCTTGGTTAACTAATAGCTGAACGTATCAGTTGATAGAAAGGGGATTGATGATAGTAAGCTTGTAACTATCCATATGCTAAGTTTGCCACAATTCTATAAGCCATTGGTAATGGCTGTCCAGTGATGCACCGATGTAGTCTCCTTTGACTTTATGACCAGAAGGCTCCTACAAGAATCAGCACCACAACATGTAGGACCTGTAAAACAAGAATGATCTGACCATATGACCATTTCGGAAAGTGCATTTGCAGCAAACTCTCCACATTGCAAAGAGCATCAGAGAAAGTCTTGGGGAGGGCTTCCAGGAAACCATTTTAGAAGGACACGATTCCATCCCACCGGGAGAGCCATTCCCACTGGTTTGACATTTGGTAAGGTTGGTCATGTTCTGGCGAATCAGGAAGGGACAGCTTAATCTGGAAATATACAGAGGATGGCGAAGTACTTCTCATGTGTAAAAGATAGCTAATAGAAAAGAGACTGCTATAAGCGCAAGTCAGAACAGAATTTAAATAGAGAAGGTAGATATACCTTCCTAGCCACAATGCTCACAAAGACGACTAGAGTACGCTGGGTGATTGATTCAGGAGCCAGCCAATATCTTTGTAGAGAGCAAGACCAGGATCTAAGCTATAAAGGGTTTAAAGGAGAGCAATCAATTATGATCGCTGATGGAAAAATAATTGAAGGGAGTGGGATTGGAAATATAGACATACAGACTGAGAATAGAGTGATGACCTTGACAAATGACCTGTCACCTACACAACTTTCATGGGTATCTGATATCAGCTTTTACGGATTGACAATACACGTTATCTGGTTCACTTCCCACAGAATACTTGCTTTCTTACCAGCAGTGGCTGGAGAACAAAGTTAGGGTCTCAGAATGGGAGCTTGTATCTTCTCAGAGAGGAAGGCCAAACTCCAGGTCACAGTCCAGTCTTGGTAGCTAAAGAAGGCCTTTGTAGCAACTAGGCATACGATATGACAACAGAGGTTAGGCATTGAAGAATGTGTCATTGCACGCTCGATGATAATTCTTTCTAATTCATATCAGAACATCAAGGATATAAATGTAAAAGAAAAAAATGTAGACAACAGAGTATTTCATATTTGTGGAACCTGTACCTTGATCTAGCAGCCTAAGAAGGCTGCAATCAGAATGTGAGATAAGCTACCAGAAATTCTAACTATTGTCGATTGGGACATACGAGGTCTGATGCAAACTAACAATTTAAATGGAGAATGGTACATTATCACATTTACAGAGGAGACCAGTGGCCGTATAGGTGTTATCTTTTTCCACTCCAAGGATGCAGCAATTGCAGCTTTCAAGCAGTACAGAAAGTGAGAGGAGAAAGACAGCGGGTACAAAATCAAAGTACTGCGAGCGGTAAGGGGTTGAGAGTATGTTAACATCTGCTTCATGATGAACTTGGAAGATGCCAGGATTCAGCATATCTTTAGCCCACCCTATAGTCCTAGACAGAATGGCCTTGCAGGGAGCATGAATGGGACTCTAATAGAAAATGCTCCCTGCATGTTAGAGGATACTATGATGGAGAAAAGCTTTTAGTGCCTGGCTGTCCTTACAGCTGCCTATGTACACAATTATTTGCCCTCAAAAAGTCATAGAAATCTCTCTCTCATGGAACACTGGATGGGCCTGCAGCCAAGTGTATGTTACCTGCTAGCTTTTGGTTCTATGATGTGGGTATACATACCCAAGCAAAGAAAACAAAAGATGGATAGCAAGTCAGTAAAATGTATATTGATTAGATATGAGGAAAGTTGTGGCTCCAAGGTATACCGGATGTGGGAACCAGAAAGGAAGTCTATTGTCCTCTCCCACGATGCGATCATTGATGAGTCTTGACTATTACAAAAAAGAATTGATCCACAAGAAGCGGTAGCAGAGTGGATATTGGTGGTACCCATGGCTAAACAATCACCAGCTCTGTGCACAGATAGAGACTTTATTCAGATGGTGAAGATCATGCTAGTGCATAATATAGAATCAATTAACTGCAACATTGGAAGTCATATTGTGGTATGAAAACCATGGACTAATGTGAGTAGCAGACAGCAGCAATGGGATTGCATCAGTGTTGTACAAGGCAGGATTGAGAATCGTGCAGAAAGGTTAGGCCTTTGATGGTGAGGACGGAATTGTAATTAAACTCAGTTTCATAGAAATGATGTACGGTATGCCCTTCTTAGGTATAATGGTAAGAAGGAGCTACAGAGCTTAGTGTAGGCCTTGAATTCTGAGGATAAAGAGAAGTGGGAAGAAGCAAGGTAATCTGAACTTCAGGCTTTATCCAGAAATCATACATGGAGAGTAGAATCGCTACCGCAGGGACGACAGACGAGTGGCTGTCCTTGGGTATTTGGAAGAAAATACGATGCACGATTCAAAGCCAGATTAGTAGCTAGGAGATACAGTCAGGAAGCCGGTATTGACTTCGAGGAAACATTCACCCCAGTTGCCAATTCATGCCTATTCAATTACTCCTTGTCATAAGATGTAAGAATAATTGGGAAATTCATGGCAGGGATGTGAAGAGTGCATTCTTAAACCATGAATTGGAACAGCAGGTCTATATCAAAATACCAGAATGGGTATTAGTCTAGAGGTAGAAAATCTGCGATTACGAGAAGCCTATTGCATGCTGGTTGGTGAAAGCAATATACAGGCATAAGCAGTCTCCATGAGCCTGGTATGGTTCCATTCACAGTTTCTTCTTGAAGAATGATTTCGTAGCAAGCGAGCAGGACCATAGTCTATTCATTTATTATGTGCGCAGCTTTGTCCTGGTACTTTATATCGATGATATCACTTTCACTGCACCAGCTAAGGAGTTAATAGACTTGATTAAGATTAGGCTACAGGCTGAGGTTGAGATGACAAACATGGAACAACTTAGGGCCTTGTTGGGTGTGGAAGTTTACTAGAACTGCGAACTCTGTACACTGTGTTTCCCCCGACAGTAGGTATATTCACAGATTATTGAAAGCAGATAGAATCAAGACATACAATTCAGTGACATCACTAGTAGACAAACATGTCTGGCTACAGACAAGTGATGAGCTTTTTGGAGCAACGGCAGAGGATAGAAAGAGATACCAATTCGCAGTTGGATCTTTAATATAGGCTATGTTGGCAACTTGGCCCGACATTGCCTATGTAGTATCAAAGGTTAGAGAGTCTACCAGTAACCCTGATAGCACACATTGGATGGCAGTCAAGAGAAATATCTGTTATCTCATCAGAACAGTTGTGTGTGGTTTGGTCTACCATGTAGAAGGTATTACAATCGGGTTTACAGATGCCGATTGGGTATACAGAGAGAATTATAAGTCA
This sequence comes from Tuber melanosporum, assembly GCF_000151645.1. Taxonomy (NCBI): domain Eukaryota; kingdom Fungi; phylum Ascomycota; class Pezizomycetes; order Pezizales; family Tuberaceae; genus Tuber; species Tuber melanosporum. The sequence continues at coordinate 12,989 of NW_003298898.1, forward strand.
ATTGGAGATTATGGGTTTGTGCTGTATGCGGCAGCAATCTCTGGGAATCATAAAAAACAAGCTACGCTAGCTCTGTCCTCTATGTAAGAAGAGTAGATGGCTGTAACCCAGGCTTTTAAAAGGTCAATTTGGATATAAGGAATAGTGAGAGACTTAACATCAGCCACCATGTAGTGTGACAACATATGGCAGTGTCACAGACCAGAATGTGCTGAAATGTGGTGCTGGCATGATCAATTACTCCGCTTCGAAGGGGTGTAACACATTAATCCTACAACAAATACAATGGCGCCGCCAAAGAAGACTTATTCAGCATATGAGAAGCATATGCAAATGGCTATTCGGGCAATATGAGTATGGAATGAGCCTAGTGCTCTTTCTGCAAGTGAGGTGTTGCAGGTAAAGCGCTGAATCTTCCTCTTGAGACTTGCTAGTACATCTATGAGCCAAGTAGAGGCATGTGAGAAGAAGCAATGTCTGATATCATTGGAGGAGAGTGCAATAGAGAAGTGGTGCTTTACTCAAGATGATCTGGGATTCCCACCGAGTCTTGATATGTTGAAATCCATGGCATTGCATCTAGAAAAAAGGTGCCGCGGTGTTATCCCTTCCTGTATCGCCAACAACTGGGTTTCTGGCTTTCTCAAAGGGCTTTGACTCTCAGCATTAAAGCTGAGTACTCAACTTGAGTGACAGCCTGCTAATACCAATAATCCCGATATCTTGTGGAATTACTTTGTCAAGCTAGGGCATTTGATACAGCAGTGTCAGTTAGGGGCTGCACAAATATTCAACATGGATGAAAAGCTATTTCTTATGGGTTTAGCTGTAAAGGCAAATATTTTGTACAGGAGAGGACGGCGCAATCCACGTGTTACCCAGGATGGGAAAAGGGAACTTGTAACTGTGACATAAAGAGTAGCGGCAGATGGAAGTATGCTGTCACTATTTGTGATCAATAAGGAAGTGCTATATTACATGCGATTATATAAGACCTTGACTGAGACCGAAAGAGATTGTAGGTTCAGCTACAGAGTATAGGAGTGGACCAATGATTAGCTGGTACTAGAATGGCTACAGCAGGTTTTTCTTACGGAGACGCAGTTAAAATGTGATGATCTCCCCAGTCATCTAATATTTGATGGCTATAAATCACATATTACATTTGAATTTGTATCGCAATATTTTTCTTACAATGTTTTGCTTATCTGCCTCCCCTCACATGATATCTACTTGCTACAGCCGCTCGATGTTGGGCAGTTTAGCCCATATCAATACTTCTATTGTCGGGCACTGGACAACTACATACGCTTAGGACAAAATCTCACTGGAATCAAAAAATCAATTTTCATTACCTTTTTAACAGAGGCCTGTCAAGTAACCTTCACTCAGCACAATATTCTTCAATCCTTTGCCTTGAGCAGCATCTATCTCCTCAATGCCCAGCGTTATATTGGAATGCTTGTGGCAGTTGCCTCTAAATGGAATGATATTTGAGGTGTTATGAAATCACACAGCCGAAGTGGAGAAATCCAGCACCAGGTACAGGCCACAGTGTACCTACTGGCAAATATGTTTCTTGCCAATTCAGATTCTAGAAATGACCGAGTAAAGATCCTAATCGGTTTACTTGGACACCAATTGGAAGAGGAGATGGTTTTCAAGGAATTATGCTGCGAGCATAGTTGGAAGCTTCAAACCGGTGATAAGCTTTATAATAAAACAGCTCAGAGAAAGCTGAGCGTAGTAGTTATTCTTGATGGTTTGATACTCATTAGACTATCTGATGCATGGATTGAGAAAGATGAGAAAAAGACAAAATCCTGTACAATGACTCCAAAGCAGTGTGCTGGCAAGATTACCGGATTACGTGTTCAGAAAGGTCCCCCTCCCCTGAAGCTACAGTGAAAATGACAACCACCACCTCTAGAGAATATTCCTGAAATTGCTATACCATGCCAGCAAAGTCCATGGCCAAATTCAATCACAATTACAGCCACTCCGCATGTTTTTATGATTAATTCTGACCATAGTTCTTCCTTGGAGAGCGAAGCTGAAGATCTCGGCGATTCAGAGTGGTCTTCTGTAATTGTTTTAGGACTACTCCCTTGCTTTCGACACCAACCATCACTGTCTCCTGTATCAAAACTCCTTCGACCATCTGCCCTATGTATGAATCTACCTATGCGCGAATCTAGTATTATATCGACACTGATTTTGCTGTGGGTACTGCAGCCTGCTCCTCTATCCCCTTCAATCACATCATCTAACTTGCTCTATTGAGTTTCTAGCAAATTTACATTTTTCTGTTCTCGCCTTTTATTTATTCCCTGTGTGGCTCTCTTCCAGATTAAAATTAATTTTAATGGCATAAAAATTAGGTACTTTAGGGGGGGGTCCCCCTTTGAGGTTGTTGTTGATGGTGTAATCTGAGACTTTGTCACATCACGGTGTTGGGACACTTCTCGGTTGAGGGCATTGCTGCCTTGTCGATCATGATCAAGGTAGCCACTGAATGAAAAAAACTACTGCTACAAAATACTTGAGTATGCAGCAAGAATAGTATGTCATGATTGTATAGTAGTGATGGGTATCAAGTACTCATAGTAGTCAAGATCAAGCGTAACCTGGGGCCATAGAACATGACCACCTCATTATCTAGGAATGTACATTTCTAAATTCAACAATATGAGTAGAATGCATATTTAAGCATGATTTGTGAAAACTAGTGGCCAGCTGTTAGGCGGAGACAACCTGATAGACTTCAGAGTTGTCTAGGCCAATCGAGATTCGTTTTTATAGACGGAGATTGTCTAGGAAGGCTCGGACTTCACTCGTTTCGTTTATGACTACTAAGAGCGAAGAAAAGTAGAGTAAAGTAAAGTAAAATCGTAAGAACAATATTATATTGTTAAGGTCTCTTCTCTGTTACTTGATGATGTCTAAAGCCTGGGAGGCACTTCGATATTTATATTCCGCGTCTGAGTGTTCGTGGACTACATCTGACTAACATACAACCATGTACCTTTTTCCAATATAACTCGCAACGTCAGGTTTTTCTTCCAAGGTGCGAACACCTGCAGACCCTGAAAATCATCACAACCTCTTTGATAATTATAATATGACTATTTGGAAGTCATGCTGTTTCCAATAGTAATTATCCGATGGTGAGAGTCTTTTTAGACAAATGGCCCAATTCTCAAGTCTAACTGTGTTGGCTCCAATCGTCTCCCTTGTCGACAAAATGATCAGTTTTGTCTGCGGGTTGCATCTGCGAAGATAGTGGTTATTACCGACTTTCTAGGTCATCTAACTTCAACTCTTCATAACTCCATACCCAACCGATAGGTCTTTTCCGGAGGACTTCCTACTTGCCTGCAGGAAGCCTTTCCATAGGATTGGTAGATAATCCCTGGGTCGGTAACCCTTGGTTGCCGTGGGTAATAGGATTCTGGTTACTGTTACCGGTTTGGGAGTCACCCATTCGGTTGCAGTATGTACCAGAACCTAGTTGTAACACTCCTCGAACTTCATTGGGTTCGATGGTAGTATTCTCAGGAGTTCCAAACTCTTCTGGTTATCGTAGGGTAGATGTGAATGTATTGGTCTTTCATTAAGATCCTTTACTATTCATCATCATCTTTTTGCGCGAAAACGTCACGTTACCTACTCCCTTTGCCGAAGTTATCTCGTGTTTGAAGCCTAGTAACCTTCTGGGTAGTTGACGGATTCGCTCCGTTATAGTTCCCTGACCTAGCCGAAGGTCCCCTCTTATATAGCCTGCGAACAGGATCCGGTCGGACGGACAGCGGCGACGTATACGGTGTTAATTTAACACCTTCGATTCTGTGGTATAATACTCACAGGACACAACGTAGATCGATATGTATGATGACGCGTGGGCCCCGTAAGGGGGCCGGACGGGGGTGTTGGAGACCTGAGATTTCGATTTCGGGAGAGGTTACCCTACATAGGGTGGTTCCTACGTATCGGATCTCGGTATTCCTAACACCAGCGGCTACAGCGCTGCGCCTGTTTGAGCTCATGAATCCTAATTAAACATTAGCTATTCGCTGACATCACGAGCTCCGATATTGCAACCACATTTTAGACCTGTGCAAGGATTCCAAATCGAGATCATACCGTATGTTATTAAGGATATGGTTTTCTTATGTGGTCAGACTCCACCATGAGGAAAAAGGCCCAATATTGCCTGTGAAACCTGCAGAACAGGCCACAAGTTATTATATAGGATATGTGGCTATGTTTGGTAGATAGTAGGCAATTTATTCTCTTTGGCTTTATAGATTATATAGTCATAGTTATTTCTACAAATAGGCACCTCAGGTCGTGCTCCAGTCTATAGCGAGTCGTCCGTTATTAATCACCTGTGAATAACAATAATCTGGCTGCTTAATTTATAGCAAATTGTTCATTATGGGAGATGTGTCTGGTCATTTAGGAACAGGCACAATTGTGGCAACTTGGTACAATTACCAGAGAGGAGAAAAAAGAAATATGGGCAGGCAAGTGACAAGGGAGAAAGTGAGAACTAAGCACTAAGTATTGGTTATATGATTACAGTAGCAGATATTGTAAGGTTTTGGAAAGAACAGTGTAAAGGTTATGTAAAAGGGTAGACATGATGTGAAAGTGTCTGAACAGACACAGATAGTAAGTACCACTATTTGTTGTTAAGGGCAGCTATGGCTCAAAATGTTTGAAAAAGGATAGAGAGGCAATACAGGATCAGATTTCTACCCTAATTCTTATATTATGTTATAAGCCGAGCTACAGTAGTCGAACTGATCAAGTGAGAACTACCAGAGTAGTAATTCAATTACGCAATACAGATTGTGTAGAAATCAGAACAGCTATGTTAACTGTGGCTAGTTGTATTATTGCCAACTAGGCCAATAGTAATATCCCAATGACTTCTCTCATTCAGTTGATTAAAAGGTTGGATAGATCAATAGCGTCAGGCTAGAGCAAATATAATGCATGGCATTTCAGAATTGTTAGAATTCTGAAGAAAAAGAATCTGTTAGCCGCCATAGAGAGAAAAGCAGTAAGGGTAACAATGATAATCAGACATTCACTAGCCTCATACTTAATAACAAAGATACATAAATTCCGCACATTCAGAATGCAAGAACCATAAAGGAATCAGGGTTAGTATTACAGCAAGTCTATCAGGGAATTGGTAGCAGTGGATTCATTTATCTGCTATAGCAGTTGTGGGCCTTTAGGTTGGCTGATAGTGCAGATATGGCCGAGCATCTAAATCAGTTCAGATCCTTGGTTAACCAAGTGTGGTATTTGTTATTGATGGGAAGGGGATTGATGATAGTGAGCTTGTAGCTATTTTGAGGCTAAGCGTGCCACAATCCTATGAGTCATTGGTAATGGTGGTCTAGTCACACATAGATAGAATCAGCTTTGACTTTAAAACAGAAGAGCTCTAACCAGAATCAGCACGCTGACGTGTAGGATGGGAAAATCAATAAGGATCTGACAATATGACCCTTTCACAAGGTCCATTTGCAGAAAGCCCACCCAGGTATCGAACCACAGTGGACAGAGTTTCTGGCAGGGCTTGAAGAAAACCATTGTGTAAGGAGAGGATTTTATGCACCCGGAAGAGGTATTCCCCGTAGATTGGCTTTTGGCAGCGTTTGTTATATTCCAGTGAATGAGGTAGGAGTGGCTCAATCTTGACAGGGATAGCAGAAGCAGAATTGCATCAATTGTAGAAAAGATGGCCATTGGAAAAGAGACTGCTCTAGGTGAAAGTCAGAACAGAATTGAAATAGAAAAGGTGCATGTACCTTTCTAGCAATAATGCTGACAAAGATGACTAGAATGGGCAGAGTTATTAATTCAGGTGCCAGTCAACATCTTTATAGAAAGTGAAACCAGTATGTAAACTACGAAGAGCTTAAAGGAGAGCAATGAATTACTATCGCTGACCGAAAGATAATTGAGCCTGATGTAATTGGAAACGTAGAGATACTGACAGAGTATGGAGTGATAAGTTTGACCAAGGTCTCGCAGGTACCGAACTTGGATGTGCCCTTGATGTTTGGTTTCGTGGAGTGTTAATGCAAGTTATGCAGTTGTCTTTGCGATAGACACTTACTTTGTTACCAAAAGCCGCCGGGAAAAACAGTTAGGGCCTTGGTGTGAGAGCTTGAATCTCCTAACAGTGTAAGCCCAAACCCTGGATCATTTTCCAGTCGTTGTAGTCAAGCTAGGTATTTCTAGCAATCAGGTGCGCAGTATAACGAGAAAGGTCTGGCATCAACGAATGTAGCATCGCACACTCGATCATAATTATTTCCAATTCATATCAGAATGTGCAATGGATATGAAAATAGAACAAAAGAATTGAAACTCCCCAGAGTCTCCGATTTGCAGAACCTGTACCTTGGGATGGCATTATAAGAATGATGCAATAAGGATGTGAGATAAACCACAGGAAATTCTAACTATTGTAGATTTGGACATATGCGGTCCAATGCAAGGGAACAGTTTACGGGTTTCAAGACGTATTGAACGCGAGCGGAGAAAGAAAAAAGGGTGGAAATCAAAGCTCTGCGAATGGATGGGCGTAGAGAGTAAGTTAACATTCGCTTGAAAAGGTACTGGGATGATGCTGGGATTTACTATATCGTGTGCCCTCAATATAGTCACTGACAGAATGGGCCTGCAGAGCGCAGGAACCTACAAAAAAGTATTGATACAGAAGAAGGGGTAGTAGAGTGGATAGCGGTGGCGCACATGGCTGAACAATCGCTGGATCTCGGCAAAAATATAGAATTTATTCTGATGCAGACGATAAAGCCAGTGAGCAATATAGGACCAGTTAACGGCGACATTAGAAGTTGTATTGTGGTAGGAAAAACCTCCGGCTAATGCGAGAATCCGACAGCAGCAATGGGGTAGCATCAGTAGTGTACAAGGGATACTTGAATATTGTGCTGAACAATTAGGCCTTCAACAGTTAGAATGGAACTGTAGGCAAACCCAGTTGTATGGAGAAGAGGGATGGTATGCCTTTTGTAGCTATACTGGTGAGAAGGAGCCACAGAATTTGGAGCAGGCATTGGACTCTGAGGATAAAGAGACTACAGTGGGGTGACATGTATACTACGCGGCTGCGCAAAGTCCCA